>NC_057804.1:234160722-234356667 GCF_018294505.1 Triticum aestivum | reverse complement strand
GGGGGGGGGTTGGATGAATAGTGAGTGGTGGGGGTGGATGAACAGGACCCCGTGGTGTTGCCTCTGGATGAACAGGACCCTAATTGATCGAGCCCGGTTTGGGCTAGATGAACAGGACCCCGTGGATGTTTGGATGAATAGGACGACCCTGTGGAGGTCTGGATGAACAGCAGACGGTGGAGGGGTGGATGAATAGTAGCCCGTGGACGGGTGGTTGAACAGGAGCCCGTGGAGAGGGGTGGCTGAACAGTAGCCAGTGGAGTAGCGCGCGGTGGAGGCTGGATGAACATGAGCCCGTGGATGAACAGTCGCAGGTGGAGGCTGGAGGAGGTCGATGGTGGATGAACAGCAGCCCGTGGAGGCTGGAGGAGGTCGATGGTGGAGATGAACAATATCCCGTGGAGTCCCGTTTTGCGGTACGCCACACCCCGCCCGATAAACAGGACCCCCGTTTCGACCGTAGCGCTCCAACACAAGTTTTTTTCCTCCGTTTTGCGGTACGCCACACCCCTCCCGATCAACAGGACCCTGTTTTGACCGTTGGAGGTCCAACACAAGTCCGTTTCCTCTGTTTTGCAGTATGCCAGACTCCTCCCGATGAACAGGATCCTGTTTCGAACGCGGCCGGTCGAACACAAGGCCGTTTCCTCCGTTCCGTGGTACGGCAGGCCTCGTTTCCATCCACTGTTCCATCCAAGCCGGTTGGCTCCCACGCGTTCTGTTGCCTCCCGATGAACACGACGCATTTCGTTGCCTCCTGATGAACACAATGCATTCCGTTGCCTCCCGATGAACACGGCACATTCTGTTGCCTCCCCAAGAACACGACGGCGACGCAGTTTCTTCGTTCCGACCCAGCCATGTACACAAGCCCTGGCCATACGTATGTGCGAGTAGAAGTTTGAGACCCCGCCCCTATGTACGTACATGGTCATATTTTCTTTCTTGCACACTGGCTGCTGTACGTACGTGTACATGCTACGTGCGCGCCTCTACTACGACACGTGTGCGCCTCTACATCGACAAGTATGTACGTACACGTTCGCGACCAGAATGACAATGCTACGTACGCTTCGACCAGGTGGGTCCTGACTGTCGGGCACTTGCTTGCGTGCGAAGATTTAGCTGGTGGGTCCCAGCTGTCAGGGGGGTGAATCGTTTTTTGCCCAGACGCACTTGCGTGCGAAGATGTACCTAGTGGGTCCCAGCAGTCAGGCGGTGAATCATTTTTTTGCCCGTAATATGGACGCACTTCCTTGCGTGCGAAGATGTAGCCGGTAGGTCCCAGCAGTAAGGGGGGAACATTTTTTTTCACGAAATACGGTGGCCCGTCCGGCGGGTCCCTGCTGTCAGGTGGAGGAATCATTATTTTTTGCGTAATAAGGAGGTGTAAGTGCATCTAGTGCCCCTTAGTGATTTTGGTGTATTGAAGACTTATAGGTTAAGGGACTAATGCGTTTATGAGTGTACACAGGTCTATAAGTCTATGAGGAGTTTGATATTTACAGAGAAAGTCGACCCCTAAAATTGAAGTTCTTCAACTGAAGACTTTGATATTCTGAAGACTTTCTGAAGACGTTGAAAGTGAAGAAATTGGTGTGACCTTGAAAACTTGGTATTCATTTGTGGAACATGAAGCGTGAAGACTTTTGTTTTCGTAGTTTCATTTTCTCCTTCTTGAGTCATAGGAAACACCGTACTGTTAAAGGGGGTCGAGGAAATACTAAGGAAAAATTTCCATGTGATGCTCAACTCAAAATCCTACACCTACCAATCCCTTCGAGTGAAGCCTTTGGAAATCTCATACAGTTCAGTCACTTTCTTCAGTGACAGAGATGAAGTTCTTCTGGTCACTGATGAATTTGTTCTGACTGAGGAGTTAGGAATTCGTCAGTGCGAATTACCTACACAGTGAGGAACATGATAGCCCTGAGGAATTTGAGAGTCAAATTTCCGACCGTTGCCGTGCTGCGCGCCAGGTGTCCCAAAATATCTTATCCACCTAACGGTCATATCATTGAGGGGCATTTATGTCTTATCATGTTGGGCTGCTCCCTAGGCTATAAATAGCCGCCCCCTACAACCACTAGCTAGTTGGCTGCTCCGAGAGAACTTGACACTTGTCATTTGAGAGCAACCCATCCTCCGAGGACTTTGAGCGAAAATCATCGAGTGAGGAAAACCAAAAACCAAACCCCTACAAACCCAAAGTGATTGAGCATCACTGAAGAAATTGATCCTGTGTGGATCCGAAGCTTGTTACCTTTGAAGACTGTGCTTCTTCCAGACGGTTAGGCGTCAAGGTCTAGAGCATCCAAGAGGAATTGTGGATCACCGAGTGACCAAGTCTGTGAAGGTTTGGAAGTCGCTTGAAGACTTACCACGAGTGATTGGACGAGATCTGTGTGATCTTAGTTCAAGGAGAATACTGTGAGGACTGGGTGTCCTGAGCTGCATGCTCAGCGACTGGGTGTCCGGGACCGTGTGTCCTCAAGTTTAAATACTCAGCCGCTCCAACCAGACGTACAACTGAGACAACAGTTGGAACTGGTCTACCAAATCATTGTCTTCACCAACCTAACTGGTTCTATTTCCTCAACCCTTTCATTTCCTCGTTACTGTGTTGAGTGTTTGTTCATATCTGTGTTTGAAGACTTTGACTAAAGACTTTCTCAACTTCCTCAGTTCAATTTCTTCAGTCTGTTTGTCTTCATCTTGTGTTATCCTGTGATTACGCTTTCTGTACTCTGTTCTAGTCTTCTTTTCATCATGATGACCATGCTTGTATTCTGTTATGCTTACTTCTGAGTACTTATTCCGCTGCTAATAGTTCTTCGCTAAGGAATTTCCTCACCGGCAAATTCCTCAGTGAAGAATTCATAAAAATCGCCTATTCACCCCCCCTCTAGTCGACATAACGCACTTTCAATTAGTATCAGAGCAAGGTACTCCCTTGTTCTGTGTGATTTTGGTTTAACCGCCTGGAGTTTTAGTTATGTCGACCGCAGGTATGATCAAGGTCTCGGCTGGGTGTCCTACCTTTGATGGGACGGACTACCCCTACTGGAAAAACAAGATGCGAATGCATCTCGAGGCAATTGACAATGATCTCTGGTATGTTCTGGAAAATGGTGTTCCCTCTGTCTCACCCTCACTGAACGCTACCGATGTGAAGAGATTCAAGCAACTCGATTCTCAAGAGAAGAATATCATATGTGGCCACCTGAGTAAAGGACAGTATGGAAGAGTGAGTGCTTTGGAAACTGCTAAGCTTATCTAGGATAGGCTGTCCAAAGTGAATGAAGGAGTCTCAACTCAGCGTGACTCTCGAGTTGATGTTCTTCGGAATCTCTTCAACCGCTTCAAAAGACTCGACAATGAAAATGTCCAACAAACCTTTGATCGCCTCACTGACATCTCAAATGAGCTTCAAGCCCTCGGTGCCACTGACATCACTGACCATGAGGTGGTGAAGAAACTGTTGAGATCGCTTGATTCCTCATTCGATACTCTGGGTCTGATGATACAAGAACGGGCTGACTACAAGTCTCTTGATCCTGCCGATATCCTCGAAAGGCTAAATACTCACGAGTTCCAGCTTGCTGAAAAGAGAGATCTCTATGGTTCGAGCTATGGCAAACCACGTGCCCTGAAGGCCAAGGTTGTGTCTGAATCTGAATGTGAGGATTCTGGTAGTAGCCTTGGTGATCCTGAAGAATTGAGCCAGGAGCTAGCACTGCTCGTGAAGAAATTCCAGAAGATCTCAAGACGTGGTCGCTTTGGAAAATACTCAAGAAGCAGTGATTCCTCATCAAGTGACTATAAGAGAAGGCTGTGCCACAAATGCAAGAAACCTGGTCATTATATTCAAGATTGTCCTCAGTGGGAAAAGGAATTGAAGAAGAAGAAATACAAGGATTACAGTTCTGATGATGCGAAGAAGAAGAAGAAATCGTCAAAATCTTTGTCATCAAAATCCTCGAAGTCTTCATCTCACAAGAAGAGCAGCTCCAAGAAGGCTCGGGCATTCATTGGCAAGGAAATGGACTCTGAAGCTGAATCTGAGGAACATGAGGAAGAGGAGGCGTCTGAAGAATCCGAATCTGGTGTGGCGAGTCTGGCCTTCGCTACTGCTTTCGTTAGCAAGTCCATCTTCAACACTGAAGAAACTGACCCACCGACAAGCCTGATGAAGATAATGATGACTACGCTCCCACCTATTGCTTCATGGCAAAAGGTGCAAAGGTACTCAAATACACCTCCTCTGAATCTAGTGAAAATGAATCTGATGAGAATCTCAAGCCCAGCTACTCTAAACTTGCTAGGATTGCTGTAAAACAACAAAGGTCTTTTGAAAAGGTTCAAAACATGCTAGACAAAAGTGATGATATGTTGGGTGAAGAAATGGATTGCACTAAAGCCCTGACTGAAAATCTTCAGAGACTTCAGTCTAGGTTTGATAACCTTCAAAGTCATCATAACACTCTCTTATCTGATCATGGGAAACTTTCTTATGAATTTCTTCAAAGAAAGCAAGATCTTGAGAAGCTAAGAGTGAGTTATGAAGATCTTCAAAAGGAGCGCGATTCATTACTAGCTCAACAAATCAGCTCTTCTCAGGAAGAATTTGTTCCTCCATGCTTAAAGTGCATTGAACGTGAATCTGCTAATTCTTCACCTGAATGTTCAAATGCTTCAACTGTTACAAATTCTTCACCTGCCTCTGCTATCACTAATTCGTCATCTGAGGACATTGCTAGTATCACTGACGATGCAGGGCTGAAGGAATTGTACATGACAGGCATGTACAAAAGCCTCAAAGGGCATCAGACTCTTTGTGATGTGCTTAAAAATCAGATCCTCAACAGAAACCCTAGGAAAGAGGGTATCGCCTTTGAGAGGAAACTTAATGCTGATGGAACATATTGGAAGCCTGAGCAGTACCCCAAAACCTCATGGGTTGCTGCAAAGGAACCTCCAGTTGATCCATCTAACTTATCTGGCTTTACATGTGAATCTCCTCATCCTTCTGATGAGTCATTTGACTCCAACTATAAACTGTTCAAAAATCAGAATGGTGAAGTATTTGCTAGATATGTTGGCACTAACTGCAGGGACGGTTCTCCTATGAAGAAAATCTGGGTTCCCAAGAAGTGCCTTGAAAGTCTTCAGGTGAATGTCCTCATGAAACCACCAGTGAAGAACAGGAACCCAGATCAAATTCTTCATATGGATCAAATTCCTCAAATGGATCAAAGTCCTCATATGATTATCATCGTGCTAACAACTCTGTTTCGCAGGGTAGAGCTAAGGGCTATGAATATGTGCATTATTCTTCAAACCAATATGTTCATAAGTCCTCGAAGAATTTCTCTGCTTATTCATATGCTTACCCTAACCCCTCTTATGTGAAACGAAATGTATTGGCCTCTATGCCACCATTCTCATATGGTGCTCGCAGAGTGATGAACTCTTTGCCACCCCTTCAGATGTGGGTGGTGAAGAAAAAGAACTAATCTCTTCTGCAGGGTTAGGTCTCCAGACGTGCCTTAACGTCTGAAGAATTTGCTGGGGACCTGACAAAATTGCCTGAAAGGACGCAGGCGAATCATGATGAAATAAACTTTCACACGTCCTCCTACTGCTATATCCGTTTACTGCTTGATGAACTTGATATCATATTCTTCATTGATGAAGCATATGAGATTGTAAGTTACACTAATTCATCTGCAGGATGATCAACCCAAAACCACTGAATGGGTCCTCGATAGTGGATGTACAAATCACATGACTGGTGACAAGAATCTTTTGATGGATGCTTCCTTATCACCATCACATCTGAAGCACATCATCTTTGCTGACAAAGGCAAAAGTTAGGTATTGGGTCTTGGTAAGGTTGCGATCTCTAAGGATAAACACATGGACAAAGTCATGCTTGTTGAGTCCTTAGGATACAACCTCATGTTAGTCTCAATGCTTTGTGATCTTGATATGGTTGTTGTCTTTGGCAAGTATCGTTGTGTTGTGATTATGGAAGCTGACAATTCGAAAGTCTTCGAAGGCTTTAGGAGAGGAGATTTGTATATTGTTGATTTCTCTACAGGACCACAACCAGCCATGTGTCTACTTGCAAAAGCTTCAGAAGGCTGGCTATGGCATCGACGACTTGGTCATGCAGGCATGAGGAATTTGCACACGCTTGCGAAGAAGAAGCATGTCATTGGCATTGAGAATGTCAAATTCCTCAAGGATCACTTATGCGGAGCCTGTGAAGCTGGAAAAATGACCAAGGCCAAGCATCCAGCGAAGACTATCATGACCACTACTCGTCCATTCGAATTGCTTCACATGGACCTCTTCGGACCTAATCATTACTCAGCAGTCACTAATGATGCATCTCTATATGGTTTTGTCATTGTTGATGATTACTCTCGATATACATGGGTACACATTGTTACTTACAAACATGAAGTGCAGGAAGTCTTCAAATGTTTTTCCTCAAGGGCTTCAACCAACTTTGGTGTGAAGATCAAGCACATCAGAAGTGACAATGGAACTGAGTTCAAGAATTCCGGTCTTGATGACTATCTTGATGAACTTGGTATTACTCATGAGTTATCTGCTCCCTATACTCCTCAGCAAAATGGCGTCGTAGAGCGCAAGAATAGAACTCTTGTTGATATGGCTCGCACTATGCTTGATGAATACAAAACGCCTCATCGTTTTTGGATTGATGCAATTGATACTGCATGCCACATCATCAACAGAGTATATCTTCACAAATTCTTCAAGAAGACGGCCTATGAACTCCTCACTGACAAGAAACCCAATGTGACTTATTTCAAAGTCTTCGGTGCTAAATGTTGGATTAGAGATCCTCACCACAATTCTAAATTTGCACCGAAAGCACATGAAGGTTTTATGCTTGGTTACGGAAAGGACTCGCACACCTACAGAGTCTTCAACATTGTTCTTCACAAGATTGTTGACACTGTAGATGTGCGGTTCGATGAAACTAATGGCTCGCAAAGAGAGCACCTACCTTCTGTGTTAGATGAACCAGCACCTGAGGATTCTATCAAGTTGAAGGCAACTGAGGATGTCATTCCTACTGAAGAATTTGCTGAAGAATTCATTCCAGTTCATGAAGAACATCGAGCTGATACACCTGAAGAAAATGCTGAGGAAAATGGTGCTGAAGAAAATGCTGATCAAACTCCTCAGCGACAACCAGCTCATCCCCGCGTTGCAAAAGAAGTGCAAGTGGAGAAGATCATCGATGACATTAGAGCACCAGGTCCTCTCACACGCTCAAAAGCTTCACATTTATCTAACTTTTGTGGGCACTATGCTTTTGTCTCTATCATAGAGCCTACTAAGGTAGATGAAGCATTTTTGGAGCCGGAGTGGATTCAGGCTATGCAAGAAGAATTACATCAGTTCGAGCTCAACAATGTCTGGGAACTGGTCAAACGTCCAAATCCTCGCAAGCATAATATCATTGGCACAAAGTGGATCTACCGCAACAAGCAAGATGAAAATGGCCTTGTGGTGAGGAATAAGGCACGACTGGTAGCTCAAGGCTACACACAGGTTGAAGGAATTGATTTCGATGAAAATTTTGCACCTGTTGCTAGACTTGAGGCTATTCGCATATTACTTGCTTATGCTAACCATCATGATATCATCTTATATCAAATGGATGTGAAAAGTGTATTCCTCAATGGTAAGCTTGAGGAAGAAGTATATGTTGCTCAACCCCCAGGTTTTGAAGATCCAAAGAATCCTGACAAAGTCTTCAGACTTAATAAGGCCCTCTATGGCCTCAAGCAAGCCCTCGGGCGTGGTATGATACATTGAAGGAATTCTTTGTGAAGAATGGCTTCACACCCGGTTCACTCGACCCTACTCTCTTTACTAAATCTTTTGATGGTGAACTGTTTGTGTGCCAAATATATGTTGATGACATTATCTTTGGCTGTACTGACCAACGTTATAGTGATGAATTTGCCTATATGATGAGTGAAGAATATCAAATGTCTATGATGGGAGAGTTGAAATTCTTCTTAGGTCTTCAAATTCGTCAACAACGCAATGGCATATTCATATCTCAGGAGAAATACCTCAAAGATGTACTAAGGAAATTCGGCATGCAAGATTGCAAAGGCGTCAAAATTCCAATGCCCACAAAAGGCCATCTATGCACTGATGAAAATGGTATTGACTTCGATCACAAGGTATACTGCTCCATGATTGGTTCTTTATTGTACTTATGTGCATCTAGGCCAGATATAATGCTTAGTGTTTGCATGTGTGCCCGATTACAAGCTGCACCGAAGGAATCACACCATAAGGCTGTGAAGCATATTCTTCGATATCTAGCTCACACACCAACACTAGGATTATGGTACCCCAAGGGCTCTGCTTTTGATCTCATTGGATATTCTGACTCTAACTATGCTGGTGATCGTGTGGACCGCAAGTCAACTTCTGGCACTTGTCATTTCCTCGGACGATCTTTGGTCTGTTGGTCCTTGAGGAAACAGAACTACGTATCACTGTCCACTGCGGAAGCTGAATACATTGCTGCTGGCTCTTGCTGTGCTCAACTGCTTTGGATGAAGCAAACACTCAAGGACTATGGCGTCAACGTGAAGAATGTGCCTCTCCTCTGCGACAATGAGAGTGCCATCAAGATTGCTCACAACCCAGTTCAGCACTCGAAGACAAAGCACATTCAGATTCGTCATCATTTTCTTCGTGATCATGTGTTGAAGGGCGACATCTCCATCGAGCACGTGAAGACTGAAGAACAGCTAGCTGATATCTTCACTAAGCCCTTGGATGAGAAGAGATTTAGCAAGTTGCGGTGTGAGCTAAATATCTTAGAATCTTCGAATGTTCTTTGAAAAGGACACACATCCTAACACTTATGCAAAATTGATGACTTAGATGTGCAACACATGAAGAAACATTTTTCTTCAGTCAATGAATAATAACACTCTAAGTGTGAAGAAATTAATGAAAAATTTGATTCTCAGAACCCTACGACAATTGTACGCGGTGTCTGAAATCATCATTCTTATACGGTGGGTCACGCCACCACAAAAAGTTGACAATCTTCAATTTGAGCTTTTCCTCAGTTTTGAAATTCTTCAGTTTTTCAAATTCTTCAACTTTTCAAAATCTTCACTGTTTCCTTCGTTTTTCTTCATTGGTTATATATATATATATGAGTTTATGTCCTCTACAGCATTCACTTATAGCTATTTCCTCAAGTTGTTTTTTTTGCTAAGTGAATGTGATCGGACCCTTCCCCCTCTATGCTATACTCAACCCAATCTATTCACAAATTCTTCATATGCGTTCTATTTGAAACTCGTTCAAAATCTTCACTGTGTCCTTGTCAGCTGAAGAAATTGCGAACGAAACTTTAAAACAAATCTTATCCAAATTTTCGGTTTTGCCGCTCAAACCATTCCGCATCCCACGATGCATTATTTTACTCACCCACGATCATACACGATCTCCACTACACAGTACGTGGGTGACACATGTCGTGAGAAGGAGAATGGTCAGGGGCACGTTCGTCCCAAATCTTCGGGCGAACAGTTTTTCACCGTGTCTATAAATACCCCTCTCCCCTTCCTCACTTCATTTACTCCGCTCGATCGCTACTCTCTCACTAGAGCTCCTCAAACCCTAGCGCCGCTGCTACTCCATCGTCGCCGGTGAGGAAGAGCTTCGCTGCCTCGACCTCGTCGCCGTCGTACTCACACCGACCGCGGAAATCTTCACTCAGCCGCCGCCGTAGCTGTCTTCCTCTGCCAAGTTAGGGCGTGGGAGATCTAACCTGACGAGCTTCACATCTGTTCTTCTCAGTTCGTCGTGTTCTTCACTTCGGTAATTAAAAGTTACTTTTATTACTCACTTTGATTCTCAAACTTTCCTGAAAATCTTCAAAGGTGTTTATTCTTCAAATCTTCACACATATGAACACCACACATCATATGATCTTAAACTGTTTCTCTAAGCAATCATTTTCTTCAAGATTCTCTAATTGTGTGGATTTTCGATCTGTACAACTCTGGAACCTAAGACAAGAACGCTTAGTGAAATTCCTCAAGGTTCATCTGGTCAAATTCCTTAAAACTTGTTCTTTTCGAAAAACCTTCTCAGAACGCATATGACCTCTCCGAATTCCTCGCACCTGTACTCTGTTCACAGGTACTCATGTCTGCTGCTGAATCACTAGGTTCTCATTAACTTAACTCATTTGCAGCGTTCCTCGAAGAAAAACTGCATAATTCTTCAGAGAACTCGATTGTTCAAATTCCTCAACTGAAGAATCTGGCAGACGGTAAGAAGCCGCAGAAAGGAGGAAAGAAACCTGAGGTTATGACTGCGTTTGAAATCCCTGAGGAAATTTATGCTGACTATTGCACACCAGATGAAGCAAAATTTGGCAAAGAAAACAAAAATCAGCGCACGGTGCGCATTCAGAGGATTGAACGGAGATGGGCAAGGGAATGGAGGGAATACAGATATGTGACTCCAAAGTACATGAGGAAATTCGCCCTCAATCCTCCATGCCCAAGAGCTCCATTGGCACCTGGCCAAGTAGCTGACCCCACAAGCATCAAACGTGGTGAGGACTTTCCTGAAGAATGGGCTAAGCGCCAAGCTAAATTGGCAAGACAAGCCAAGGAGGCAGTGAAGAAATTCAATGAGGATTCTGCCACTGCTACTGCTACTGAGGCCTCGGTCAAACCGAGAAAATCCATGCCAAAGAAGCCTGCTCGTAAGCCAAGTGCTTCACCAACAGCGCCCTCACGGCCAAGTTCCTCAGCAATGCCCTCACGGCAAATTCCTCGCACTGCTACTGCTCCATCAAAGTCCTCAGCTCCTGTGCATCTGGATACATGTCAAAGGACTGCTGGTTTCTTGATTGCCTCTGGTATTTCAGCAAGTTCCTTAGCTGCACCAAATTCCTCATCAGGCCCCACACTGTTGAAGACCAAAGCAACAGCTGGACGAGGTCCTCGGCCAAGTCCAAAGAAGAAACATGTCGCATTCCATGTGCCTTCTGATGATGAAGCTTCTGATGATGAACTTGCAGAAATCATCAGAGACAGACAGGTGAAGGCCGCTAGATCCAAAGGCACATCTGTGCCACTGCTTTTAGATCTGAGAAAAATCCTCGATTACATTGATCTCTGGCACAAGGATCCTAACACCCCTATGCCTGATTTTCATCTGACCCCTGGTCAAAGTCACATGTTGACCCATTTCATCACTGAAGAGAAATGGAAGTTTGAAAAGGCAAGAGAGATCAGGAAAGCTCAATACAGAAAGGAGAAGCTCCTGAAGAAAAACGTTGTCAGAATGACACCCGAGGAACTTCTCCAGGCTCAGTCTGAAATTCAAGCCCTCAGCAAAGACTTTGATGCCTACTATGCTGATTGGCAAGGAGCTAAAGTAAGATTCATCAATCTGACGAAGGAATTCACAAATGTTGCAGCCCCATCGCAACAAGAAAATCTCTAGGCTGCAGACTCTGCTCAGCCTGCTGAAGAACATGCCAGCACCGCTGATGACTTTCAGCCTGCTGAAGAACATGCTAGTTCCAGGGCTGATGATCCCATTCCAGCCGCTGAAGAAATTGCCAGGGCATCCACTAGTGGTGCGCGTGAAGAAACTAAAGAGATCAGGGCAACTGCATCAGTTGCGCCTGAGGAATTTCATCCAGATTCCTCAGCTCCTCCTGCGCCAACACCAACTCCAATTCTTCCATCTGCCTTTGATGTGAAGAAGACCAAGGCTGTAGAACGAGCTGCTGTGAAGAAACGGAAAGCATCAGCTGCGTCAAATTCTTCGGCTGCAAAGAAAATGAAGCCAATGACCAGCTCACTCGAAAATCCAATTGATGCTGTTCCGATTTCCTCCATGCCATCAAAGGACCTTGTTCCTTTTGGAGTAGACTATGAGATCCCAAGCGGATCTGATGAAGAAAATCATTCTGCTGCTTCGTCAGAGCAGATTGATGAAGAAATTGAAGTGGAAGCAATCCCTTCAACCCCAATCATTTCCTCGCCTATGCCTCAGTTCACAGCTGAAGAGGCCGGTGTTGAGGAACTTGAAGAAGATGTGGATATTGGAAGCACAACGCCAGTGATGAACGGTGACTTTTGGGAAAGTCGGCATCCAAATTCTCCACTCTTCACCCCAATCCAACAGATACCTCAGTCCCCTGCTCCAACTGTTCAAATGGGGTCTGAAGAAACTCATCCCACTTCATCTGTCCATGAAGAAATTCCAGCCACTAGTGCTGATGAACCTGCTGCTGCTGATCCTCAAACTGCACCTGTTGAGGAACAAGAAATTCCTCAGCCTGAAGAACGTGAGCTCGCGATTCCTGAGGTGGTGATGCAACTCACTGACACCCCTCTGCCAAAGCCAAAGAATCCGTTCTCAAGCAAACAGAAGTTCAAGGCTGAAGATTTCTTTGCCGATCATGTATTCTTCACTGATTATAATCCATATGATTCTGCTTGCATAAGGAAGAAGCATTTCTGGACTGCCAGCCAAGCCAATGTCTATTCCTCAGTGCTCTTCAACAAAGACAAAGTCTTCGATCATGCACATATTCCTCATGTGGACATGGAGTCTCTGCCCGGCTTTGAGCCAGTCCTCAGTGTTCTTCACAACGCAGGACTTCTGAATTTCTGCATTGATATCTGTGACTGGAATGAAGAACTCATTCTTCAATTCTATGCAACTCTGCACATCACCGGAGACGCTGAAGACGTGAACTCATGGGTATTAGACTGGATGTCTGAAAATACTCACTATAAGGCACCAGCAACTGAATTGCCTCGTGCTCTACCACTCAGTCCTCCGCTTGATGGTGCTCGTTGTGTCTACAACGAACCAGAACTTTCAAATCACTATATGCAAGTGCTGATGAAGCCTTTGAAGCCAAGGCAGGCCCCAAGAACCAAATTCCTCGTCAAGGAATTATTGTATGTGCCTCGGACTATCTATCGAATTCTGACGAAGACAATGAGTCCTATCAAAGGCCACGACTCAAATGATGAAGAAGTCGTTGGCATCATGAAGAATATGCTTTTCAACATCATTCATGGCGTTCCCGCCAACTTCCATGATTTCTTCATGAGGACTCTGGCCAATATTTCTATGTCACGATTCGAGTTGAAGCCCTATGCTCCTTGGATTATGAGATTCATCAGGGCAAGATCTTCACTGAATTACAAAGCTGACACTCTGAACCACAGTAGCTACTTGCCTCCCATTGAAGTCCTCAGACGGACAGTTTCATTAGCTGATGATAAAGGCAAGGCCGCAGCTATGATCGATGAAGGCATTCGTCCATTGGATGGTCAATTTCGCAAGGCTGCATCTTACTCTACCAATGACGATTCGGCCACACATGACTCTGCCGCAAATACCTCAGCTAAGCAAAATCCTCAAGCCACAGCACCCAGGGTGATGACTGACCGTGAGTTACTCCTCAGTCTCCATCAGAAAGTTGATCGCAATCACAAATGGGTAAAGCATCAGTTTGGTGCACTTCTTCACAATATGACCTCAACACACAATGCTGTGAAGAAGAACCGATACTACCTTCATGAAACCTTCAACCGCACCTGGGCTGTCCTCACTCATGTCTATAGCGCTGAAGAACTGCAGACTACGGGTCTCCAGGAAGAATTTGACTGGTCTGCACCTCCTCCGAAGAAATTCAAGCGGGTCAAAATTCCTCCACTGGTGGCCAGCTCTTATTCTTCATCGCATGACACTGATGAGTATGAAGATTTGGACGACACTGCGGCAGGCCCTGCTACAACAAACAACCCCGACAACGCTGGCGCTCCTCCATCGACTTGAAATTCTTCAGGGGCGTTAGTCCTCAGTTTCAATCCTTTTGGTCATTTGATGACAAAGGGGGAGAAATCTGAGTTAGTCTTCAAGCGGGTCTATATTAAGGGCATTTTTTTAAGTTACAACTCTCGTTCTTCTGAAACTTTTATTTGGATCGAGTTGTAATCTTAAACCCGATGGTGCGCTGATACTCTTGTTGCATTATGCTTTGCATGCTTATTCCTCGTTAATGACATTGCACGCATGCTGAATCTCATCAGGCACCATATTTCATCATGCATTTCAAATTCTTCATATTATATATCAAATGCGTGTATGAATTACAAGATATAGGGGGAGATCTCCATGATTCAACTCTTCAAATGTGCATTGCCTCAAAAGCAAATTCCTCACTATGCACATCTTCAGGGGGAGTTCTTCTATATCTTGTATTCAAATTCCTCAATATCCGTGTATACACTTCATATGTTTATCCCCGTTGAAAACTTAACCTATGTTGTCATCAATCACCAAAAAGGGGGAGATTGTAAGTGCATCTAGTGCCCCTTAGTGATTTTGGTGTATTGAAGACTTATAGGTTAAGGGACTAATGCGTTTGTGAGTGTACACAGGTCTATAAGTCTATGAGGAGTTTGATATTTATAGAGAAAGTCGACCCCTAAAAATGAAGTTCTTCAACTGAAGACATTGATATTCTGAAGACTTTCTGAAGACGTTGAAAGTGAAGAAATTGGTGTGACCTTGAAGACTTGGTATTCATTTGTGGAACATGAAGCGTGAAGACTTTTGTGTTCGTAGTTTCATTTTCTCCTTCTTGAGTCATAGGAAACACCGTACTGTTAAAGGGGGTCGAGGAAATACTAAGGAAAAATTTCCATGTGATGCTCAACTCAAAATCCTACACCTACCAATCCCTTCGAGTGAAGCCTTTGGAAATCTCATATAGTTCAGTCACTTTCTTCAGTGACAGAGACGAAGTTCTTCTGGTCACTGATGAATTTGTTCTGACTGAGGAGTTAGGAATTCGTCAGTGCGAATTACCTACACAGTGAGGAACATGTAGCCCTGAGGAATTTGAGAGTCAAATTTCTGACTGTTGCTGTGTTGCGCGCCAGCTGTCCCAAAATATCTTATCCACCTAACGGTCATATCATTGAGGGGCATTTATGTCTTATCATGTCGGGCTGCTCCCTAGGCTATAAATAGCCGCCCCCTACAACCACTAGCTGGTTGGCTGCTCCGAGAGACCTTGACACTTGTCATTTGAGAGCAACCCATCCTCCGAGGACTTTGAGCGAAAATCATCGAGTGAGGAAAACCAAAAACCAAACCCCTACAAACCCAAAGTGATTGAGCATCACTGAAGAAATTGATCCTGCATGGATCCGATGCTCGTTACCTTTGAAGACTGTGCTTCTTCCAGACGGTTAGGCGTCAAGGTCTAGAGCATCCAAGAGGAATTGTGGATCGCCGAGTGACCAAGTTTGTGAAGGTTTGGAAGTCGCCTGAAGACTTACCACGAGTGATTGGACGAGATCTGTGTGATCTTAGTTCAAGGAGAATACGGTGAGGACTAGGTGTCCTGAGCTGCGTGCTCAGCAACTGGGTGTCCAGGACTGTGTGTCCTCAAGTTTAAATACTCAGCCGCTCCAACCAGACGTACAACTGAGACAACAGTTGGAACTGGTCTACCAAATCATTGTCTTCACCAACCTAACTGGTTCTATTTCCTCAACCCTTTCATTTCCTCATTACTGTGTTGAGTGTTTGTTCATATCTGTGTTTGAAGACTTTGACTGAAGACTTTCTCAATTTCC
Organism: Triticum aestivum; assembly: GCF_018294505.1. Lineage (NCBI taxonomy): Eukaryota > Viridiplantae > Streptophyta > Magnoliopsida > Poales > Poaceae > Triticum > Triticum aestivum. The sequence goes on along the minus strand of NC_057804.1, from coordinate 234,340,948 downwards.
CCAGTTCAATTTCTTCAGTCTGTTTGTCTTCATCTTGTGTTATCCTGTGATTACGCTTTTTGTACTCTGTGCTAGTCTTCTTTTCATCATGATGACCATGCTTGTATTCTTTTAGGCTTACTTCTAAGTACTTATTCCGCTGCTAATAGTTCTTCGCTAAGGAATTTCCTCACCGGCAAATTCCTGAGTGAAGAATTCATAAAAATCGCCTATTCACCCCCCTCTAGTCGACATAACGCACTTTCAGGAGGCACTTCCTTGTTGTGGCCGTGGACCCAGCTGTCAGCCTCTCCATGTACAGTCCACGTCCGATGGAAGTCGTTCCTTGACCATGTTGACCACGCCGTGATGAGAGCACCAGGGAGGTGGATGATGGCGAGGCCTAGGAAGGGGACGACGTGGAGCCGGGGAAGACGCGGTAGTGGATTCCTACGTGGAGAGGAGTACAAGGGTTCACTGGTTCGGCTGCGGTGTGAGGCTGCCATTGCCGTAGAATAACATGGGGTGTGGGTGAGTAGAGGGATGGCCTGGCCAGAGGTGGGAGTAGTAGGGGGCGGTGAGGCCTCCGCGACATCACAGCCGGCCACGGGAAGCAGGAGCACGCGGCACGACCGGTGCTGGTTTGGGCGGCTGGAGCAAGAAGACCAGAGGTTGAAGAAGCACTACGGCCGTTGGATGAACATCATACAGTAACAGGAGCTAGAATCATTCATATTGACTAAGTTGACAAAGCCCTCCATCCCCGTCAACTTGGTAGGCCCACAAGTCAGCCTCCCACTATGTTGGGTTCCAGCTGGCAGGGGGAGTATTTGTTGGGGAACGTTGCAGAAAATTAAAATTTTTCCTACGGTTTCACCAAGATCCATCTATGAGTTCATCTAAGCAACGAGTCATGGGAGAGAGATTGCATCTACATACCACTTGTAGATCGCGTGCGGAAGCGTTCAAGGGAACGAGGATGATGGAGTCATACTCGCCGTGATCCAAATCACCGATGACCAAGTGTTGAACGGACAGCACCTCCGTGTTCAACACACGTATGGAGCGGACGACGTCTCCTCCTTCTTAATCTAGCAAGGGGGAAGGAGAGGTTGAGGAAGAAGGCTCCAGCAGCAGCACGACGGCGTGATGATGGTGGAGAGGCAGTACTCCGACAGGGCTTCGCCAAGCACTCAACGGAGGAGGAGAGGTGTTGGGGAGGGGAGGGGCTGCGCCTTGGATCAGGTGTTCAGTCCTCCCCTCGCCCCTCTATTTATAGGGGAAGGGGGAAGGGGGCCGGCCCTGTCTAGATGAGATCTAGAGGGGGGGCGGCGGCCAGGGAGGGGGGCTTGCCCCCCAAGCAAGGGGGGCGCCCCCACTAGGGTTCCCCCCCAACCCTAGGCGCATGGGCCCAAGGGGGAGGGGCGCGCCCAGCCCTCCAGGAGCTGGTTCCCTGCCCCTTGTGGCCCATGAGGCCCTCCAAGAGGGGTGGCCCCTCCAGGTGGACCCCCGGAACCCCTACGGTGGCCCCGGTACAATACCGATATGCCCCCGAAACTTTCCGGTGTCCGTATGACAACTTCCCATATATAAATCTTCACCTCCGGACCATTCCGAAACTCCTCGTGACGTCCGGGATCTCATCCGGGACTCCGAACAACATTTGGTAATCACATACAAGTCTTCCTAATAACCCTAGCGTCACCGAACCTTAAGTGTGTAGACCCTACGGGTTCGGGAGACATGCAGACATGACCGAGATGGCTCTCCGGTCAATAACCAACAGCGGGATCTGGATACCCATGTTGGCTCCCACATGCTCCTCGATGATCTCATCGGATGAACCACGATGTCGAGGATTCAATCAACCCCGTATACAATTCCCTTTGTATCGGTACGTTACATGCCCGAGACTCGATCGTCGGTATCCCAATACCTCGTTCAGTCCCGTTACCAGCAAGTCACTTTACTCGTACCGTAATGCATGATCCCGTGACCAAACACTTGGTCACTTTGAGCTCATCATGATGATGCATTACCGAGTGGGCCCAGAGATACCTCTCTGTCATACGGAGTGACAAATCCCAGTCTCGATCCGTGTCAACCCAACGGACACTTTCGAAGATACCTATAGTGCACCTTTATAGTCACCCAGTTACGTTGTGACGTTTGGTACACCCAAAGCACTCCTACGGTATCCGGGAGTTACACGATCTCATGGTCTAAGGAAGAGATACTTGACATTGGAAAAGCTCTTGCAAAACGAACTACACGATCTTGTGCTATGCTTAGGATTGGGTCTTGTCCATCACATCATTCTCCTAATGATGTGATCCCGTTATCAACGACATCTAATGTCCATAGTCAGGAAACCATGACTATCTGTTGACCAACGAGCTAGTCAACTAGAGGCTTACTAGGGACGTATTTGGTCTAAGTATTCACACGTGTATTAGGATTTCCGGATAATACAATTATAGCATGAATAAAAGACAATTATCATGAACAAGGAAATATAATAATAATCCTTTTATTATTTCCTCTAGGGCATATTTCCAATAGTATTCATTTTTTTATGCGTAATAAGGAGGCACTTCCTTGCGTGCGAAGATAGCTGGGGGGTCCGACCTGTCAGCGGGGGGCACATTTTTTTCCATGAAATACAGAGGCCCTTCTGGTGGGTCCTAGATGTCAGGTGGAGGAATCATTATTTTGCGCGTAATAAGGAGGCATTTCCTTTTGTGCGGCCGTGGACCCAGCCGTCAGCCTCTCCACACATAGTCTACTTCCGATGGTGTCGTTCGTTGACCACGTTGACCACACCGCGCCGAGCGCATCCAAGGTGGTGGACGACAGCGAGGCCCCGGACAGCAACGAGCCGGAGATGGAAAGACGCGGGAGTAGAGACGCAGACGGAGAGGTGTACGAGGGTTAGCTGGTTCTAGTGCGGTGTGGTTCGGCAGTCGGTGGAGAAGAACAGGAGGTGTGGAGGGCTGGAGGCATGGCCTAGCCAACAGTGGAGTAGCGCTTCATAGTGCAGCGTGCTAAGCAGAGCTGCTAGCAGCAGGAGGTGGGAGGTGGTCCCGGCGGCGCTGGAGGAAGAAGATGAGATATTGAAGATGGATGCCGGTCGTTGGATGTAAATCCAACGGCTAACGATGTCAGGTCATTTGTTGACTAAATTGACAACGACTTGCGTTGGCTTCGACCTATTGGCCCACATTTCAGCCTCCAAAAATGTGGCACGTATTCAACCCATTTTTTCAGAATTTACAGTCGTTTTTTGCACGGTGGAATTCACAGTCAATTCGATCCTTTTTTTTGAATTACTGTCCATTAGCTGGGCTGGGTCAACAAATAATGTAGCATCCATGCGGCCCATTTATTTTTTTCCTAAAAAATTATAGACCATTTGCACTTTCTCGAAATACACGGTTTTGCTTGGCTGACTCTAATTATAATGTTGGGTTGGGCCAGCAATGTTATGATAAAGTAAACAGGGGCTGAGCATTTTGTTATAAATATATTTAAATAATAAGTGATATTATTACATTCGTCCTTAAATCTTACCAAGCTTTTGTACACAATCACTAGGATTTTCGTGCCAAAACAATCTAGGATTTTATTGTTAAGAAATTAGTTTTATAAGTTAATAAGATGTGGGATATTGTTTTCTTACATATGTAAGTATCTGTTAAATATATGATGACAATAAAAATAATATATAATAACATATAAAATAATTTATATATATATAATAGTTAGAAGGGAAACATAAGTTGGACCTGGCATTCCTATTCTTATATAGAAAAATAGAACAGACCTCTGCGTTTTCTTCGAAAAAATACATAAATTGGGCTGCCGATGTTTCAGGAAAAGCAAAACCTCGGATGGGAGGTCCATAGGCCGGTCGATACATGACGGCCCTCAAGAAAATACAAATAGGCCTATGGACCTCCCATCCGAGCGTGGGCTACGCATGTTAAAAAAGAAAGCCTAGATGGGGCAGCCCAAAACCCAGCTGATACTTGCTGCCCAGTGATAATAAATGATACCTGCCAGCTCCCCAGCTTCGTTGTGAATTTATCTCCTATAGTAACTACGTTGAAGCACCGAAAAAATGTAACTATGTTGACAAACCCATGGGCCCCAACGCCAGTATAGCATTAGGAGGAAGTATTTTTTCGATGAGGCACTTGCTTGCGTACGGCCATAGACCTGGTGGGTCCTGACTATTCGCCTCTCCACGTACAGTTTCCTCCAGATTCCTCTCGTTTGTTCAGCATGTTCACAATGGAAGACAGCGGCGTCGCGGCGAGCGCACAAAGGTGCAGGAGGGGATCCGACCACCTGAGGATCTGCCTTATTATTAACGATACTACTGAACTAGCCTAGTGGCCAAGTGACACTACCCGCCAGTTGTTCCGCCCGGGTTCGATTCCACTTATGCAGGGAAAATATCTCCAAATTTTTTGCCTCTGCCCTTTATTAACATGTGGGTCCCCATTGCCATCTACGCACACCACGTCCAACACGTGCCAAAACTTCGTCCCTCGTTTTCTCTGTGTTTCGCCAACTCGACATTGTGTGGGCATTTTGAAAACATCATATCTTTTTGCCTGTGGATCATATGAAGATTTGCTATGCATGAATGTTGATTAGCATGATGTTAACTAGAAGGTGGTTCCATTTTCGACCATGAATAAAACTTCCAACATGATGTTAACCTTGTTTGAAAAGGCCGTGTTAATATAAATGCTCTGCCTCTGAAAGTTGCAGTTTCTTATCTGAAACTGAACTTGCAGTTTCTTATCTGAAACTGAAACTTGCAGTTTCTTCTCTCAGAATCATATTCTCTGCACTTTTATACTCCTAAGAAACTACATTTTTTCAAGTGCTAAAAATAGATCTCTAGAATACATAAAATACTTCATATGCTCAATACTGCAAATCTGAAATTCAAAAGACATTCATATCTGAAAGTACTCTCAAAATACACAACACAAAACACAACTCACAACCTGCAAATATTGACAACCCTAAGCTCCTCCTGACAATTCACAGCCTGCCCGACTATTGGGCTAGGAGGGGGGGCAGGCCCCTCCTATTACTCGGTAGCAGACAGCCGCCCCGTCAGACGATGTGAACGGCGAGGGAGAGGATGACGGGGAAGCGTCATCGGGCCAACTGCTTTTCTCCTCTTGCAGTTGGGTTCGGTCGATGAAGACTCCACCGGCTTGCTCTGGCAGGACACCCTCACAAATGGCACCCTATAGATGCTCGATCCTTCAATCTATGGTGGATGCTCCATCTGGGATCGATACACCCACCACCGCTCCCTCACGATCGGATTCGATGAATCTGTTTGCTCCATGGACCGGACGAGCAGCTCTATGTACTAGATAATTGGCCATGGATGTCGCCGTCGCCGCTAGTTGGTCCTTGTTGTCAAACCAAGACTGTATCTACAACATCCTAGCTAGCTTGGGTCGCCGTCTGCGATCCTCATGTATAGGTTGTACTCCTCCATCGATCTACTTCTCCACGGCACCTTCACTCGTCGACGGTTGATTTTGAATGGAAGAGGAGAGGTGCAGTCCTGATTTTGGATTAGAACGGGAGAGGAGCAACGCTGGTTTTGTACTGGAATAGGAGAGGAGGGGCGGTGGTTTTGAAATGGAAGAGGAGAGGAGCGGCACTGGATTTAGATTGGAACAAGAGAGGAGCGGCGGTGGTTTAAGAGGAGAAGTGTGGAAGAACGGCGCTGGTCTTGGAAGTATATTTTTTTGTTTTGCATATTTTGTGTCAAAGTTTGACCACATACTGTATTTGACAAGCAAAATGTGAATGCATGTCACCAAAAATTGTATCGTTTGTTTCGTATCTGAATGTACTTTCAAATTATATTTTTTTGCAACATATAACATATATTTTATGTGCGAAAATGATGGTCAATTATGACCCAGAATAAAAGGGATACTAGATAATGTGGGGTCGCTTTCTTAATTAAAGGGTAAATTGATTTTGATTTTGATCGAGTCACAATGCGCTGGCCCTCTCGTCCAATCCTAAATTGCTGCCGCACACTCCTCTCCCTCTTCTCCATTGCAAAACCACCTCCTCTCCTCTCCATCATCTCCATTACAAAACCACCGTCTCGCCTCTCCCTCTTCTGATCTTCTCCATTGAAAAACCACCTTCTCTCCTATCCATCATCTCCATTCCAAAACCACCGTCTCACCTCTCCCTCTTCTCTATTGCAAGACCACCGTCTCTCCTCCCATCTTCCAAAGCTAGCACCGGACCACTCAGAAAGACATCTATGGAGAGGATGCAACAGCGAATCAGGCAGATCGCCGGCGGCGACCAGGCAAAGTTAGCCAGGTTGAAGGAGATCCTTACTTGGTTTGACAATGAATGGGAGATTTCAAGGACGGTGAGGGCCACGTGGCAATGTATGCGAAAGAGCGAGACGGCGGCGATGTACATGTACTCCTCGGCGGTAGTCACGTCGCAGTCCTTCGAGTTCATCGACTATCTCCTCTGGGCGATGGAGCAGATAGATTCGCCCAAGGCGACAGTCAGGCGGAGGTGGTGGGTGTACATGTCGAAGGTCGAGCACCCAGAGGATAACGAATCAATCTAGTATGGTGTGCCATTCGTGAGGGTGCAGAGCCAGCCGGAGCCACATGAGTATTCATTCTCCCACCGCAAGAGGAGGTCGGATGGCGCGACGTCGCTTCCCCGCCGATCTCCATGGTTCCCTCGACGCTCGCCTCATTTCAACAGTGGCGGTAGGGTTTAAGGTAAGCTTCGCACTAGCCTAATCTTCCACCTGCTCATGCTTACAATCAGTGTGATAGCTAATAAAAATCAAGCTTACAATCAGTCTCCGAGTACTACGCCAATCACCCTAAAATAGCTCTGGACCTTTGGGTCAAAGTTGTGACACAGTGTATAAATAAAGAAAAATAGATTGGTGCTTCTTTCAGAAAAGAGTACTCCCTAGAAAACTGCCAATATAAGCTACTAGTATTTGGTTAGAGGATTTGCTGCCGAGAAAGATCCGTCCACAGAGAGCGCCACACATCCCATTGGTGGTGGTGGATGCCAATGCGTGCATGGAGCATGGTTGGTGTCGGTACTTTTTACTTGGCACACCTCGCACTCTGCATATATGCCGGTTCCATACGTACATTTGTGCAGTTCCACCAAAATGCAGCTGAATAACCCTGTTTGCACAGATAATGAAAAAGCGTGATTACATTATAGTGGCACTAGTTGATGAAACACACAAAATAAATAGAAGAAAATATTGTGATAGTATCATAGTATGCCATGCTGCGAGGGCGAGATGGGCCCTGCGACACCTCATATGGTAGGCCTCATACTGGAAATCGTCCCAAGTCTCCTAGATACACCTTCTGCCAGTGATGAACATTAGTGTACAGCGGTAGTACAAGGAGGAACCTTGAGACATTCAAATCTCTATTTTTGTACAGATCAACTAAAATTAAGCACCCCAGTTTGCAGAAACGCTTAAACATTAACAATGGGACTAGTTGATGAAACATACATTAACAAAGAGAAGCACTTTCTTTATCTACATTGGAAATTAAATGATAGAGAGGACACTCGCTCTATTTTAACTGTATTATTACTTCATTTTATCAGTGACACTAGGGTCGAGCAGGTGGCAAACAAGGTGTAGTGTGTGTCGCAAGGATGGAGGCCGTGGGTGCTTAGAATGGGATGCTGAAGCTGGCTCTTTCAGTCACCAACATGGATGATTCAATTCATGGGACCTTTTGGTGCAGTTCACCTAAAATGAAGCAATGTCCCATGAGCTAGCAGCTTCTTCATCATTTTTTAAGAAAAGGGCTCCATCCCCGGTTCCATTTCCATTAGAAAACGAAACCCACAAAGCTTCTTCTTCATTAGTTGCAATAAAATTGAGCAACATCAAGGTTGGTTGTGAATCTCCTAGAATGTTCAACTATAATTTGGATATCATTTGTGCAGTTCAACTAAGATTGAGCGTGAAATGTATATCTCTGTTTGCACAAAAAAGGTGGAAAAGAGGGTGACTAACCAGTGATGAAACATGCATCAAATGAAAAGAAGCATGTTCCTTATCTGAATGGCAATCCTACAAGGACAGTAGCAATATCTAAAGCAGTGGCATTGCTAGATATTAGTATGGGCATTAGGATTAACTATGGCAACCATTAAATACGACATTACTTTGGGCACGAGAGAGTAGGCGGACCAGGACAGTTGCATTTCTAATGAAAATAACCAACTTATTTTAATGGGAAATTTAGCAGGACATGTAAATAAGTGCCATTGATTCATATTACTGGAGGCATTACATTGAAAACAACATTGGTGTAACATGTCCTTACTTTTAACAGTGCAACTGCTACATTTTACCAGTGGCATTACATAAGAGTGGCTCGGGGTAACAAACATCAGAACAGGATATCTGGGTTGGTCCCATTTTTGTTTGGTATAGCCACCTTATACTGTGTGAGGCTAGCAAATCTAGTGCTGGACTTACTCTGTTGACTTGTCCTCTAGTCCCCACTTTCTTTCCTTTTTCAACCAATAGATCGGGTTTATATTGAGTTTGTACTGTGTTTCCCTTTATTTCCCTATTAGACCTAGAGACCAGTTGGATAGCCAGTCTCTGCTACTTTTCACCCCCATTACTTCCTATTTCGACCAAGTCCTAGATTCAGGTAACAAATCTTCTCCCACCCCACCCCCTTTCTTCCTTGTTTAAACCAAGTAGTACTAGATTGGAGTGCATGAACTAGTTTTACCTCTTAACCGTAAAAATTTAGGTGGTTTTTGAACAGCCGATCGATCCTATCTACGAGGGGGCCTGAGAAATAGTAAAAGATACAAATGCAGCGACGTCAGGATCTCGGGAAGTAGAGAAAGGCTGGTTTCAAAGGAAGTTATACCTGATGGTCGCCGAGGTGTCGCTAGGTGGGGAGTGGGAGGCTAGATCTGCCCACACTATGGCACCGAGGAAGAAGGGGTCGGAGGCCCTCCCTCGCTAGTGGTGCTTGGGAGAGAACGTCAAGGCAGGCTGATCGGGACGCGCCAACAGTGGGTAAGAGCCGTCGCCGAGGACAACCGCGTGAATGTTGCGCCTTCTCACCTTCCCCGGCAGAGAGGATCCGGCTGGATCTGTGACCAGCAGAGAGAGAGAGAGAGAGAGAGAGAGAGAGAGAGAGAGAAAGAGAGAGAGAGAGTGGCCACCGCTGTCGTGTTTAAATCTAGAGAGGACGAGACAGTGTGAAGAGAGCAACACTAGCAAGCAAGCGTGGAGGCTCCTGCCTATATAGTGGAGTAATAGTTTTCTTTTGTCTACCGGAGCCGGCTTGACCTCGTCAATGAGTGTCAGAAGTCTTCATGCACGTGGCCCGGAGGCACAGTTGTTGTAATTTTGATCTGAAGCATCGGATTATAACATATAACACGAAAAAATGTGACATGACAAGAAATCATAACCTCACTGCCCAAAGGAGACAACATGAATCTCCACGGACAAACTAGACGAGGAACAAAGCTCAAATTAAAGATAAACTCGTAGGAAAGGGGTCCATCGATAGATGTCCTAATTAACATAGCCGGCTTGACCTAGATGGCAGCCGAGTAGTCTTCGTGCATGTGCCCCCAATGACTAGCCAAACTTAGTTGTCGCTGTTTAACCCTCGCAGTGATCTAAAGCACATGACACCTAATTTTGCGAGATAACAAGAAACCTTTTTTTAGATTTCTCACAAGAACTACATCCATGTACAACACAGCCTGCACGATATGTCGATGATAGCCAATCTAGGCGTGTCTGCTGGAGTCTAGTCACATGCATGGACGAACTGATCTTCTGGGTCTTGCAGGGATCGTCCAGGCACCAATGTTGTACAACACTTCTCCAATACTATCGCTCGTCTCCCTCTTCTATTAAGTCACCTGACTTGCGGGGCCGGGGAGTGTGCCTATGGTCGGTTCTCAATTTTGGTCCCACATGTGTGTGCAAACGCAATATGACATGCGTTCCATTCGGAGAGCAGTGTGCCAGAATGACCGACTGTCTTGGGTGCGACGCGAATGCGACGGGCGTGTTGTATAGTCCGTACATGTGTACCACCATTTTCTAGAGTCTTTGCTCCATGGCACAATCCATGGATACAAAATTAGTATACTATACTATTTAAAAGTCGAGGGCGGGGCTTTTCCTGTGTGGTAGGCGGGGCAGTTCCGCCTAGTCGGTTCGATAGAGACATAGAAGATGAGGGATTAGGCTACTACAAACATAGAGCTGTGTGATTTGACAGCGAGTTACTGCTAGACAGGTGGGGCCCCGTGATTTGACTTGCCATTATCATTTTAACTGCGGCGCTACAACCGGCGTGAGTCTCCTGATTCCTGACCACCTCCATACAGGTGCCTCTCCCAATGCTCCACCATTTAGTAGAGGCTGGCTCTTGCATGAGAGCCCACTTCTCCACTTCTTCCTTGCCTCTCTTTCATCCACATATGCAAAAATGCCATGTAAAGTGCACTATTGTACTTACTTGCTCCTACAGGTGCTAAGCTTGCCACATAGGCATAAACTCCGATGTGGCAGGTTAATTAAGAAGAGAGAGACTAGTTTGGTGACCCAAGGAAGAAACGGTGCTAAGCGTGTGTACCTAGGTGCAAAGACAATTTTGAGTCTATAGCTAATTAAATGAAGCAAACTTAGCAACAAAAAACTCATAAGCACCTATGCATTAGGGACTTGATTGCTAAGCCATTTAATGCCCTTAGCACCTCATCTAAAGCACCATTTCATTGGAAGAGGTCACTCCTTGGCAAATTCAATAAATACTACTCCCTCTGTCCCATAATATAAGAATGTTTTTGGCACTACACTAGTGTCAAAAACGTTCTCATATTATGGGACGGAGGGAGTACGAAGAAAGAGATAGAGAGAAGTAAAAAAATAAATACACTTATAGCTAACCTTGTTGTAGTATGAGTAACTAAGTGATGACTATGTATGACATGCCAACATCAGATAGCCAAACACACCCTGTTAAATCTCCAAGGGAGCGACCGCCCAAGCGATGCAACAGGTCGTGGTAGGCGCGACCATGATACGGGCTGCTGGCAGCCCTTGGATCTGAGATCGAACGGTCGCATGCTAAGTTGCTGGAAATTTGCAGAATAACCCTCTAGGATAGGATATTCACCCATAGGTCTAGCATCACACCATGGAACCATTCGATCTCAGATCCAAGGGCTCTCAGAAGCCCGTATCATGGGAGAATGGAAAGCCACTACCCTGCCGTTCGCACATTGGCAGTTCGCTCATGCTCGTCCCCGCACATCCGTTAATATTACGGCGGTTCGCTCCTAGTCATCCCGTCCTTTCACATTACGGCAGTTCCACTAATCCTAACCCTCCTCCCAAATCCATGGCGTCCCAAATCTCCATGATCGGCGGTGAGTACAAGGTTAGAACCATCATCGGCGATGAGTTCGACATCGTCTACACCGGTTCTTCTGCGACGGTGAAAGGATGCCTTGCTCGCTTCAGATGCATGTTCGAAAACTCAGATGATGAGTGGGTCGCTGGGCTAGATGTTGAGTAGACCATAGTCCCGGGACAAGAGAAGGATCTAAAGGAAGAAGAGAGGAAGAAGCCCACCATGATCCAGGTTTGCGTGCATGACTTATGCTTGGTCTATCACATATGTCATGCCGACTATGAATGCCTGGATTTTAAGAAGTTCCTCAAGAGCAAACTAGTCAAATTCGTTACTTTAGACTTTACGAACGACAAAAGAGTCCCGTGTCAGATAGGCCTCGTTGTAGGCAACCCCGTTGACCTCCAGAATAATCGGCTACTACCCTCCAGTGGTCACCCTTCAATGTTGACCCTGGTAGGAGCCATGGTTCATCCTTCGTACGGTAAACTGGAGAAACCTCATCACACGTTTCATCGTCATGCATGGCAGCAAAATGTACTAGATATATACCACATCCACTATGCTGCAATGGATGGCTAGCTTTGTTTCAATATCTACAAGGGTTGGATGAAGAGCAAGGGCCAAGTGTGAGGTTCAAGCAAACAAGTATCAGCCAAGAGGAATAGGGACAAGGACGAGGTCGAGGACGTGGGCGAGGACTCCGAGTAAGGTGGCAGTGTCATTGCTCATGGAGGTTCTAATGCTGTGTCTACCGGATTAGTTGCATAGTTTAATTTCAGGCGTGCTTAGTTTAATTTGAGGGGTGTGTTGTGCTGAGCCCCCAGCAGAACTATGGTATGTTTCTTCTCGTTATTTTAACTCTTTAGTACGTACATACTAGTATTTCTTACATTTGATCTTTTAGTTGGTATAGTACTACCACTCATTTATTCACATTATATACGTACAATATATATGGCCAACATCATATAGCTAGCAGTTTAGTTGTCAAAGAATTTCAGGGTGCTTAGTTTTGTCAAAGAATTCTAGGGTGCTTAGTTTTATTTCAGGGGTGGGTTGTGCTAGACACCATTATTGTGACTAGCCTTTTTAATAGTACTATATGCATAATTTAGCGACGAGCGCTCTCTATATGTACCACCTTTTTTTAATTTCAAGTTTTGCTCCATGGCGCAATCCATCGATACTACTACTGTACAAAAGTATACATTTTTTAAAAGGCTAGAGGGCGGGGCAGTCTAGCTTGGTCGGTTTCACGAGAGGCGAGGGCCTTTGTGATTTGACGGCTCATTACTGCTGGAAGACGGGCCTTGTGATTTGGCTGCTAGTATAAATGTGCCGACGACCTGAGGAGGAGCAAAGAACCGTGCGGTATACTCAAGTTTTCCACTGGAGTAGTACTACGGCAGAGGAGCATGAAACACGACAGCCCAGTGCCATATGGCGATAAAAATGATCTAATTTGCTAGTCATCTCATTGTTAGCATTGTTCTATTCATGCCTCGCAGAGAATGTGACACGTGCGATGAAACACCCGAAGCAAAAGATGAAACATAGGAGCAAAGGAAGAAGGAAGATTATCACCCCAAATGATCTAATTCAACGCGGAGTCGTAACTGCTTCTTCATCGCCTCCATAACCTCCATCTCCTTCCGCATCTCCTGTGCCATCTTCTTCATTCTGTGCAGGACGCGGGATTTCTTGATGCGAGCCTTCATCATGTGTTCCACGGCCGCATTACGTACCTTGACAGCAGCCGGGTGCTCGATGCAGAGCTTCGCCAAGTCCTCCTTCTGTTCCATGACGAGGGCCAGCAACATCTTCATCGAGGAACTACTATTCTCATGCAGCATCTTCCAGTCGGCATTCTTCTCCTTCAATGGGTCGAGCTCGTGGCAGAGCTTCGCCTTGTCCTCCTGAAGTTGCAGGATTTTGTCGGTCACCTTCTTCTCAGAGGCAATGCTCTTCTTCAGCAGCATAACCAAGGCGGCGGTCAACTCCCCCTACTTATTGAGCTCAGCGGGCATGTCGTCGAGGCTCTCCTTCAGCAGCTCCACCAAGCCGCGGATGAACTCCTTCTTCTTATTGAGGTTCTTATTGAGCTGATCGGGCATGCCGTCGAGGGATAATGACTCCAGCACCGCCGGCTCGGCATGTTTGCCTCCGCGGCTAGGGCGCTCCTGGGAGCCATTGCCTGCCCGTGAGAGATCTTTCGAGGTCTCTGCGTGGCGGCGAGCCCTCTCTTTTTTTCCACAGCCTTGGTTGCCGCTCCCTTGTTACGAGTAGTTCTCGACCTAGATCTCTTCTCAGCGGCAATGGCAAGGACGGACAAACAAAAAGCACTTATGAGGAGGAAAGGTAGAGTAGTTTTCGGTTAGGTAGTTCCCCTTTTTATAACCTAAGTACTAGCACTAGTACTAATACCTGCATAGTGGGAACACATTCAGGTTTGGTACATACTAGAAGGTGTGAGCAGGCTTTCGAATGGGATGGGTACAAGGTAAAGATTAATTCGTGGTTTTGGTTTCGAGGCCCGAAATAGCTCCCAAGTTTAGTGGAACATAAATTTCAAGTAGACTACACTGCTCAAATGCGTAAATATTATGTTACTGTCAAAACTTGGCACAAAATACGAAGGAGACCAATGGAAGTACTACTAGCAACCGATGATTTAACTACTCGCATGCGCGCAGTGGAGTAGTACTGTTGCATGCGCTGTATTAATTGACCACCAATGAAGTGAATGACTTTACACGCGTCAAATTATCACATGGGGTGGATCTTGGTACAAAATTGCGTCCACCCGTGTACCCATGTGTGCGTGTGAGGGAATGAGTGCATGTGTGGCGTGCATGCACATCTTCGCTTCGTGCATGTACCGACAGTATGGCTCAGGGAGGATGAGTACATTCTTCTGGAACCAGCAACACGTCACTGTGATCAATCCACACAAGGAGGTCGCAACAACGCCTCCACATGTGCCACGTGGCTTCATGAACTGCAAGAGAGACACTGTGTATCGTGCCATTGGAATTCTAATTTACGTGTTTTGCACATACTCGAAGTACTAGTAAGGTACACGTGCATTGCACGCATCAGATTTTGCAACCAAAATATGAATAAATACCACACTATAGCATGTAAGCTCTAAGTCATATATGCCTGATGTAGACCTTCGTTTAATTCTTATAGTTCATCTCATTCTAAATCAATTAGTTTTTATAAAAAAGCTAGGGCCTCTTGGATTCGTAGGATTTCCAAAAGGCGGGAATAGGAAAAACATGGGATCATAGTGGAATGTTGTCTTGAATCCTACAAGATTGTATGAGTGTTTGATTGTGCATAGAAGAAACACTTAATTCTTTCAAAGAGGTTTGAGTGGATGGGATGTTTCCTATGAAATCTAGTGCAAATGAATCATATGGAAAAATTCCTATGGTTTACAATCCTACGAATCAAACAACCAAGATAGGAAAAATTCCTAAGGATTAGAATCCTCCAAAATTCCTTTGAGAATCCTTTGAATCAAAGAAGCCCTTAATCTATCTTATGATTCATGGCATTGTGCGTTGTAAAGCATAAAGTAAAAACAAATAATGGCAATTCAACTAGAAAAAAAGTTTGGGCAATTATGATACGAAAGATTCTAGAATAAAGGAGAACCACTGTTGTTTTGAGGTTTATGCATTATGCTTAAGTTCAACCATGGAGTCTGCTAGATTGTACATGTGGCAAAATCCGGTGGGGGGCTAGTAGATGGTGCGAGGGACCGAGTGGAGGGAGACTATGAAGGAGTGCACAAGTGCGAGATCGATATTTAGAGAGAGGGGGCGAGAACATGCGTTGCTGCGCCCAGTGGCGGAGCCATGAAAAATAAATGAGCCAGGGGGCCAAGCATTGCTAATCATTTACGAGGAGGGCCAATTCATGAACTTAAACCATTTTTAGAAGAAATTGTCTAATGATCACATTGATATTAGCCTCGATATATAGTGATGTTAGGGGGGGGGGGGCAGGGCCCTTGCTGCCCCCTGTCTTCGCCGTTGTGTGTGCGTCTGAGAGATGAAGCGAAAGGCATGGATGATGAGAGGGGCATTGGATATATAATTAATGTGGGTGTATTAGCTATATATGTTGATCCTATATAGAGAGGTATAGATTGATCGATGTGGACGTGGGAAAGAGGGTCAGACCTCACTAGATATATCGATTGATCGGTTGGTGTGGAAAACTATGAAAGAGCTAGCTATATACACACAGACATAAAGGAACATCGATTGTTGCGCATGCACACGTGAGAGATAAAGAATGCCTGATATGTTGGAGAGGGGGATGTGTGTGCGTGTGTGCCTTCATGGGAGACCGACCTGAAGAAAAAGATTGCATGTGTGCGATGGATAATGCCGACTGGTAGTGTGTGTGCATGCATGGATGAGAGAAAGTTAGTGGTACAATTATAAGGAGAAGACGATTGTGTGGGTGTAAAAGACTAGGTGAGATAATCAATGTAAAGTTGAATTCAAATATTTGAATAAGAGATCCTGATGTTTGAAACCCATGCATGCATGAATATAACGGAGATCTGCGCGGTGTGGTTTGGAAACGAGCATGTTGTAATGTATACACATTGAACAAGGTCAAACTGATTTGAATTTGAGATACCGTTGGCAGACATCGTTTGGCCACATCGCATCCATGCATGCACACACTATTCTAATTTGAGATGATGGGTGGCTTTCGCATCACATATTTATATCTATACCCATATATATATATATATAATTATATTTTTTTTATATTGTGTGCGTAACTTTAACTTTGAAAGATGGTCGTTGGATGAGGCGAATCCGATGGTGCAGAGATGGCAAATTTGAGCACTACTGGCCATTGGATATCATCTAGGTTCCACCAGATATCGCCACATGTATATTCTAGAAGACTCCATGGTTGAACTTATGCATAATGCAGAAACCTCAAAACACAAGCACTTCTTCTTTGTTCTAGACTCTTCTGTATTAGAATTGCCCAAATGTTTTTCTACATGATTTGCCATTATTTGTTTTTACTTTATGTCTTACAAAGGACAATTCCATGAATCTTAAAATAGATTACCTTTCTTATAAAAACTAGATGATTTTGAATGAAATGAACTATAAGAATTAAACGAACATCTACATCATGCATATATGACTCAAAGCTTACATGCTATAATGTGGTATTTATTCATAATTTGGTTGCCAAATCTCATGCGTGCAATGCACGTATACCTTACTCTAGTCTAAATGGTGTTTGTCTGTGTGTTGTGCGTGTTGAGGTGCAAATTGTGTTTTTTTGGTACACATTAAGCTTGTTCTCCCGAAATTTCAAGTCGCGCCCTTGTTATGCCGAAATTTCAAGCTAGCGTCTCTGTCTATCGTGGTGCGAAACTCCCGCCTCTTCAACCCGCACCTTGTTACCCCGAAATATTTAAGATATATCTTTGTCTAGTTGTGCTCCGACAACTCCCTCCATCTCAACCCGCGCCTTGCTATTCCAAAATTACAACGCGCGCGAAAACTCCCACCTCCTATGAAATCCCGACACACGAAATGCCCGTGGTACCCCTGAACCGAAGAACCGCCTCAAATCGGTGGTGGTACTTTCGTGACTTACCCCACATTTTGGACAAGCGCGTCCCTAAGCAATGGTTTTCCACTCCCATCCCATCCGCCCACCCATTCGTACACCAAGGCCGCGAAAACCCACGACGAAGCCCCACACCCTCCTCCGTTCGCCACCTAGCCAGAGCCACCCCATCCTCCACCTCCAAGGAGCTGCATGATGTTCCCCTCGTCTTTCACACCACCTCCATTCCCACACTACCGTCTTCACCTGCACCACCGGAAGAGCATCATCATCACCGTTTCCTCGGACGAAGCTGCGGCCTAATCGGCGCCACCAAAAAGGTTGTACACTAATAGCCGCATTTTCTTCTTGATAATCTCACGGTGCTGTCGGCGCTCGGTAACGAGCCGACACGGCGGCATCTCCGGCCACTTCCTCCACAGCGTCGCTCCCTCGGCGGCGACGTCCACAGTAGTAGGAGCTGCTGCTGCTTTAGCTCTCGCTCGCGCTGCTGCTCTGCTCTTGCTCTCGGTCCCCTGCCTGGTCTGCTCTTGCTATTGCTCTTGCTCGTGCTGCTGCTCTCGCTCTTGCTCTTGCTTGCGATGCTGCTCCGATTTAGCTACACTTCAGTCGCCTGAATCGACTTTCGGGTCAGTCGATTTTTAGGGGGAGGGGGGCTCGCCGGAGTGAAGGAAGAACCAGCTGCAGTGGGGAGGTGGGCTCACCAGAGAGGTACCCCACTATCTATCTTCGGGTTCAGGGTGGGGGCGGTGGTCGCTGGCGGTGGTGGGGCGGTGGCGTCGGCATCACCGGAGAAAAGCTCGGCATGGGGGGGGGGCTACAGGGATGGCCGGGGCGGCGGCAGACCGGCGGTGGGAGTGTTTTCGGGGAGGGCAGGGCGGCGCACCGCCGGCCGCGGGCGGCGGGGGACTACTGTTTGGCCGGTGGTGGCTAGCGTCTCAGGGGGGTGGAGGTTCAAGATGAACTGCAGGCCCTTGATTTTTTGTCCAACGGCTGCAAAATCGACTGACCAGAGATGAAGAAGTCAGTCGACTGACGCATAGCCTCACCTTGCTAGTGCGTTCGGTTTCGACAGTAAAATTCAGTTTCGACAGCAAAATTCAGTTTCGATAGTTACGTTTAGTTTCGACAGTTAAATTCAGTTTCGATAGTTAAGTTCAGAGATGAGCAGCAGATGTATTTTACATCTAGCACTTTGTGGTTATGTATTTTACGTCATCTATTGGAGATGCTATTAGAATTCCACTCAGGTTAACGTTGTCTGTCTTGTCCTGCTTCAGCCTCGGCATCGTAAAACTCACCGGAGCTGCTCCAAAATGAAACCCTCCATCACAGCGGAGCAGTACCTCGGGCTCCATCTCCAGACGCCTAAGATCTTCTTCCCCTCCTCCGACAGCCAAGTCAGCTGGAGCATGCTCATCGGCCAACCCAATCATGCTGAGATCGACATGGCTTCGCCAAAGAGGTTGTACACTTGTTGCATCTCTTTTTTACTCTACATGTTATATATATTATCCAGTGAGCACACGTAGTAACATGATACGATTATTTTATCCTACTATATGACAATCACTGAGGTACCAGGCAACTTAGCTATCCGTGATGGACTCTCTTGAATGCCATCATTATTTATCTCTGCGCGTTTGAGCTGTGCATTTTTCGGTGGGCCTGGGATTTGAGCTAGTAGGGCAATGGCCTGGGTCCAAAGTAATAGAAGTAGCACAAAAACAATTTTTTAGTGTGGGATTTTCCTTGCTCAAGCCTGCCTACTAGAATTGCCAGTGCTTGAAAGGAAAAGTGAATGAAAAACATAGGAATTGGAAAGTTTCCTATGCTACTACTTTTCACGAATTTGGTGCAAAGGAATGGAGCAAAGGAAAACTGTAGGATTTGTTCCTTTAGTGTCTTCTTGAAAGAAAAACCATAGGAATTCTAATTTCCACTTGTCCTCCTTTTCATATTCCTATTCATCAAGCACAAGACTAAGAGATAGTAGCATAATACCATTATATCCGTACATTTTCTTGTGGTTTGACTTAATCTCACCATGATTTTTTGCATCCTGTGATCTTCCAATTCTTGTGAATCAAACACCCAGATTGGCAGAAATCCTTTGTTTTTAAATTCTCCATTTTGCATGTGCATTCCTATCCTATTCCTATCTATTTCCTATCCCTGCATTGTTAGAATCCTCAAATTCAAACAAGCCCTTACACAATTACTACTATTACAGATATGTGTCAAAGAAAACCTTGTGTGGTTCTTCCTGCTCCTGCGACGCTGTGTTCCACCCCAGCTCAGCTGCTCCAACGACGGAAGGGTTCACCACAGCAGGGATCCGTTCTCCAGACTATCTTTCACCGCCTTAGATCTTCTTCCCTGCCGCCGACAGCCACGACAACTGCATTACCATCATCAACTGAGAAGATGACCTTGAGGACTACACGCGTCTGCAAGAGAGGTCGCACTCTTCCATGTCTGCTTACATTATGCATCGCTTAATATGATGGCATTCTACATTATCGTCGTGTTCACCTATTAGACTCTGAGTCAAGTCCAAAGTAATGCTGAAACTTGAGTTTTTAAATGGTTGTGGGGTACATATTGGAGTAACAATCCGTACTATTTGTCTACTATGTAGTTAATCTCAGGTGTCTACTATGAGTTTCATGTTGGGTGCAAACAAACATTAAAGGAGCCATTATCTGTAATTTTTAACTAAAGCTATTATCTGCCTGCTATCATTGGTTTTGGATCTATCCACAGTTTGCTACAATCACTCTGGATTTGTGCATGCACTCCTTACATAATCTCACTATGTTTTATTCCCATGCTTCCCAGTTATTGTACACAATGGAACTGATCATGTAGAGCAAAAGAGACGAGCCTTGCGTGGAAATAAAATTTCATGCAAACGTCGCTCCATGGTGGGCACAAAGGAAGTCCCCCCACCCATTTTGGATCGTAATCAAGAGGAAGATAATTGTTCCGAGGAGGATTCAGAAGGAGAAGACCACTCCTATTTACCCCATGAGGTCTTCGCTCTAAGTTGGCATGCTGATGTTGGTAATATCATGCATATGGTGCCTTGCATTGCTTACTGTATACATTAAAGATGTCATCTGCTTAGTTTAGACATGCTTTCTGTCTATGCCATCTATTTAGCTTCTTTATCGTATATGTGAATCATGCAATGCCACCTTGTTTAGCTAGGCATCATATAAGTGAATTTTGCAATGCTACCCTGGTTAGCCAGTCATCTTATATGTGAATTATACCATGCCATCATTTTTTTATTACGTGTTAAATTTGTCAACAATTTTAGTACATTCAATTACTCTTCCTGTGCATCAGCCATTCGGCACGGTCATGGAAGAATCTGGAGTGGAAACAAGGTCTTCAGAGCAGACAATGCTATCTGACGAAGTGCACGTCTTGCTAGTTACCGATAGCTCCTCAGAGGAGGATTCAGAGACAGATGACCAGTCATATCCCCCCCCCGAGGTGCATGCTCTAACTTGGCAGGGTTATGTTTCTCATATCATGCGTATGGTATCTTGCATTGCTATGTCATTTGCTTAGTTTAGACATGTTGTGTGTGAATGCCACCTGTTTAGTGTCTAATTACCATATATGTGAATTATGCAATGCCATCTTGTTGCAAGACATTATATATGTGAATTATGCAATGTTATCTTGATGCAAGGCATTATATATGTGAATTATGCAATGCCATGCTGTTTAGGAAAGCGTCATATATGTGAATTATATCATGCCGTCCTTTTTTTATTTCTCATTGCTTTTGTCGACAATGTTTGTATATTCAACTGCTCTTCCTGTGCATCAGCCATTTGAATTGGTGATGGAGAAATCTGGAGTGAAAACAAGGTCTTCAGAGCAGACAATGCTACCTACTGAAGCAGATATCTTGCTGGTTACAAATAGGTCTTCAGAGAGGATTCAGAGGCAGATGACTAGTCCTATTATCCCTCTGAAGTGTATTCTCAAACTTGGCAGGGTTATATTACTCATATCATGCACATGTTGTATTGCAATGCTTAGTTTTTACATCATATACACAATATTGAATGCCATCTCCTTAGTTGACACATCATATATGCGATTGCCCTCTGCTCATTTCCTTAGTATATAAATCATATATTTGAATTATGTCATGCCATGATGTTTACATAGAAAGCATGTATCTGAATTATGGCATGCCAACCCATTTTCTAAAGACATAATATAGTTATATCATGTCATCATGTTTACATAGTCATCATATTTTAAATTATGTCATTCTATCCTTGAATTATATCATGCCATCATGTTTCCATCGACGACATGTTTGTGATTGATGGCATGCCAACCACTTTAATAGACACATCGTATAGTTATATCATGTCATTCTGTTTACATAGTCATCATATTTTGAAGTATGTCATTCTATCCTATTTAGTTAGCCATCATACATGTGAAATTGTGTCATGCTATCCTGTTTAATTAGCCATCATATATGTGAAATTATGTCCAACTATTTTATTTGGTTAGACAACATAAATGTGAATTATTTAATGCCCTGTTTCCTTCCCTACTATCCATTGCACCTGTCTATCTTACAATGTCTATACATTCAATTACTTTTCTTGTTTATCAGCCATTTCAATTGGAGGGGGTGATGGCAGTATCCGTTGGAGTAAAAACACGGTCTTCAGAAAAGATCGTGCTACCTGTCGATGCAGATAGAACCACGGTTGTACTTGCCCAAGAACCAGCCCCACCACACATAACCCAGACTCATGCAGATTGTGCCCCTACCCAGTTGGACAGAGAACCAGCTACACTTGTTCTAACCCCAACCCCAGCAGATAGTAACCCAGTTCCCGTTAACATAGCACCATCTCCACCACGGAGCACCCAAACACGAGCAGCTAGTAAGGCAACTTCAGTGCCCAAAGCACGAGGACCACCACTCCAAACCCCAAGTCAACGCTTAAAGCAGAAGAAGAATTGTTCTCAGGTCAGGTTTTGTAGCTATGGTCCATACTACTTTGCTCTTGCATCACTGTATTTACTCATACCAACTAATTTCAAATTTGAAGGATGCAATTGAAACTCCAATGGCGCAACAGGTATGTTTTAAACCTGTTTCTTTAACTTGTTTGCTGTTGGAACTTGCTCTATGTTGATTTTAGTTTCAATTGAATAAACATTTATGTTCTCATGCCATGCAGATTACAAGTGTTGTTATTGCTATGTAGTTTCCCACACTTATATTCTGTCTATGCTGCTTTGTCTTAAACATATATGATTTGAACTGTATCTATCTTGATTTGGCAACATAAACTAGAATGATATAGACCATACAGTGACCATACTACATAGATATATGTTTGTTTCATGTTGTTATCCTGTCCACCTTACTACTGAACTGGTTTACCAAAATGAGTTTCATATACTACATTGTAATCCTGTGATGTGTTTGTTTGTTTCTCTTTTAGAACGCGGATAAAATATTAGAGAAGAGTACCCCGTTATGCAATGGTAAAGTAAGTAATGCAGATAAGGTTCAAGATAGTGAGACATCCCTGTTGGTCTCCAAGAAAGCTGATAAAAACTATACTGAAGACACTGAGACAACCCCAAAGTCCCGTCTTGATGTAGTGTTCGAGTTACTGGCTACTACTGCTGGCACCAGCTCTTTGAACTCGTTGCCTGAATCAGTTCGGCTTCTTGAGTCTCAACTTCAAGTTGAAAGACATCAATCAGATGTTATGCGACAGGAAGCCGAAGGACTGAGGAAGTCCCTGCAGAATTCAGATGCATACTTTCTGGTGCAACAGCAAGTGCTGGAGGACTTAAGCGCCAAACAAGAGAAAGTTAATAAGCTTGCTAAGAATCTTGCCAGCATTATGGGTACCCAGGATATTGTTTCTTGAGCTCTTCTGAAGTGGTTTCAGTTCTGGACTTGTTTTGCTGCGGCGTTTATATGCTGCTGTGTTCCCTATATTTGCACTGGTGGCGAACTTTGATGCCCAGTGGATGTAATATGTGTAATAGCCGTGATAGCCTAGCGTAAGTTGCTTGCTTATTTATTTCCTTATTGTCTTGTTTATTTCTTTGCTTGTAGTCAGTGAAGTTCTTTTTCCGCGGTTTGCTAGTGGCCGCAATAACCTATTTTTTAAAACTAGGCCACAATAACCATGGGCTACATATTTACTGTAGTTACCATTTCCCTCCTACGGGCCGTAGAAACAATGGGCCTTCTACGGTCGTAGAAACAATGGGCCTTATACGGGTCGTAGACACAATGGGCCTTCTACGGGCCGTATCATCAAAGGGCCTTCTACGGGCCGTATGATCAGTTGGCTAAACATGGGCCAATAACAGACCGCATTATGGCCGTAAACGGGCTAGAGTTGGAATCGTCTGCTCATGGGCCGACCATAACGGGCCATCGTTAATCGGCCGTATTTGATGACGCTATGAAAAGGCCCAACGTATTAACGGGCCACAAACGGGCCGACTGTAACCTCGGGCTGAATTTAGCCCACAAGCAGAAAATGACAGTAACGGGCCTAAGTAAACGAATGCTGGAAATGAGCCCAAGAATAAATGGGCTCTGAGAAGGCCGAAAGATAACATGGGCTGGAAACGGCCCAACAGAATAACGGGCCGTTAATGGGTATAAAGTGATACACTGTTCATTACGGGCCAGTTTCACCACGGGCCGTTAATGGGTATAAAGTGATACACTTTTCATTGCGGGCCAGTTTCACCACGGGCCGTTAATGGGCCAAGAGTTACAAAGGGCCTCATATGGGCCGAAAGACGTCATGGGCCATACATGGGCCAGAAGTGAAAATGGGCTGGAATCATATTGGATGGCCCAGATGACGCTACTGGGCCTAATTCGGATAGGGCGTAACGGGCCTTGGGTTAGCGGGCTGTAAATGGGCTATATGCGAACAGGCCGTTAACAGGCTTTCCATGGGCCGGCCCGCCACCTTTTGACCAAGTCAAACGGGCCGGCCTTTTCACAGGAATGGGCCTCTGTTGGGCCGTGCCACGTGTCGACGTATCATAGGCGCCTTCTGTCCAATGAGTAGATGACATCTATCCCAACGATGAGCCGACACTTGTTTCCTCCAGCCAATGATGATTTTACACGTGGAAAATCCCCATTGGTCGGGCTGTTAACGGGTTATCGGATCCAAAACCGACCCGATAGCTTAACGGCGTTCCGTTATGGTGGATGCCACGTGTCGGTCACCCTTGACGAAAGCACTTCTGTGACGCGCGATTTATCGTCATGGAAGTGGACACTTCTGTGATGATAATTTTGGTAATGTCATGGAACACTTCTACGATAGCACAGGTATGACTATCTTGATTCTGTCATAAAATCGTCATGGATGTACATGCATGACAAAAAACGCGACCTACTGTGACAAACACGTATCATCACGAAAGTGTATTTTTTTTGTAGTGTGGCGGGCTGGCGGCTCGAAGGTTGAGAGAGATGATGAACAATGCATCATTTTCGGAGGATGAAGAAGCATTTCTGGCTATCTATGTTGCATCCAATGGCTCACAAGAGTCGATTGGCCGAAATTGTTCCTTCAGGTTGCATGATCCACGTGGCATTAACGGTCTCGAAGGTAGATTCCACGTCTGTAGCCAGTTTGCGGGCTCAGCGCATGCGCGACCGGCTTCCCCCGCGACAGCCACCATGCGAGCCTCCTCCACATGGGCGGAGACGACAATGACACGCTAGCTCCTCCTCGCACGTGTGCTGGAGAATGTGCTCGTCCTCCTCCTCTTTGTATGATGTAGGCATAGACGCGACTCGACCTGCTTGCATGCTTGGCAGCACGGCGTCTTCACGAGGGGGGACCACGGACGACGTGAGTTGGCGAGGGGTTGAGATCCTCTACATTAGCGTACGGTGCTATAGTGCAGATGACATGTGGGGCTAGGTCCCACGTAGCAGCGATGGTACTACACCGTACAGTACAACAGCGACTGTACGCATGCGCAGTGGCGGCGGGGCATATTGATGAGTGCGCGTATGGGAGCTTGGTTATATGGCTGGTCAAACTTAAACGAACACTATACTAGTACATGTAATCATGTGCAAGGGTGTGCATTGTAGCCGTGCTTATACACCACATTAGTTAGCACAACATCGAATGGGAATCTTGTGCAAGCCTGTGCACTCGGCCGCGCAGTTGATCGAAAGGTGTTTCACGTGTCGCACTCGAAGGACATCGACTGAACCTTTTTGTGTGTGTGAAAACAATCCCCGAATATTACTCTACTTTTTTTTGCTGGAAAAGTTCTTCACACTACAATATTTCCATATATTTGTATTTATCTCCAGTTCGTGATTATTTTGGATTTGGACGTTTTAGGTGCCCCTACAAATATTGATAGAGATTATGTGTGTGTAATGGAGAGAGAACGCGTGTATGTGTCCATATGTGTGTTGTGCCAGAAGTGAAATGTGGAGACGGTGTGTGTGCGATAGTAATAGAGAGGTGTGAATGTGCAAATGATCATGCGTGAGTGAGACATAGACATATGGCGAGATGTTGTGTCTACATGAGAGAGTGGTCTTCTATTTTGTGCTTTTTGTGTTTGTGTGTGTGTGTGAGAGAGGAGCATCCGTAACCCAACAACCATCTCTATCAATTCGAACATCCCTCGCACAATCGCATGTAACACATGCATCAACACGCACATTTTGACAGCCTCACCCAACCCCTGCCTGCCTCAAGGCTCCTACACCGCTCTCTATCTTGCACACACAATCTCTTCATGAAAACCCTATTTGGCATGCATGTACCTCTCCGTCACATACACACCATGTACCAAGCATACACTACCCATACTCCTCTCTTTGTATCCTGCACACGAACTCTCTATATTGCTTAAACATTGACGCACACGATGAATTTTTCTTGCATCATTAGCATCTCTTGCATGCTTGCTATGCACACACATTCTCTACATAGGTTTGATTTCTCTCAATACTTGACACACACACACACAGCCCCCCACCCCCTGGAGCACACTATCCATCCCCATCCAAGGTATATAGCGACAAATTTTGCTTGTGCTTATTTGCACCCCCACATACACACCACCTAGATCTTCAAGAGGGTATCGGGAAGAACGAAGATGACGACTAGACCACACTAGAAATTATGGGGCCATTTGGAAGCAGGATTATGTGACGACGGCTGAGTAAATCCTTTCCCCATCGCCCTCTCCCCCTCCCACCCTCCCGCATAAAATTATCAATTCCTCATCCCACAAGATTGCCCTCTAGTGAAAGTTCTTTTGACCTCTGTCATTAAACCATTTGTCTCTTCTCCATACACATGTACAAAATCTCGACGGACACACATCTCACTCCTTATATTACATGTCTCCATGTTTCTCACAGACCTAAGTTCTTCCTCCGTATACATAGGCATACACACACACACACACACACACACATATATATATAGGGTGGGTCTATTATGATAACACCCCTTAAGACCTTATTTTGCACACCGAATCGCTTATTCTGCTAACAGTTTAGCACTTCAAAAAACCACGGACCGAACTCCTCTCGCAAAACAAAATCAACCAACCTCCCCACTTAACCCACCTTCTTCCCGGTCAAGCCCCACCTCTCCCACGTCCCTCCCGCTCCACCCCAACCTCCACCTTCCCCCCCCCCACAGCCCACCGCTCCCCCTCCCCACAGCCGCTGCCGGACTGGATACACGCCACCATGCCGCCCCCGGATCCTACCCCGCGCCATTGCATCACCTTCTTCTGCCGCCACACCACCTCCCGCACCCGCCGCCGCACCACCTCTGGCCCCTGCCGCCGCACCACCTCCGGCCCCGCACCGTCGCACCACCTCCATTCTCGTGCCGCTGGAACACCTCCTGCCCCCGCGCCGCAACACCAACACCTTCCCTAGATCTGGCCGCGCTGCCGATCGGGGCGCCCCTGCCTCCCCATGTTGGAGCGCCCCTGCCTCCTTCTCCTCGTGAATTACATCCGACCACCGGCGCTTTCCCCGCCGCCACAACCACATCCACCACAGTCGCCTCCCCGCCCCAGATCCAGGAGTGGGCGCCGCCTCCCCCCAATGACAGATCAGTCCAGATCGAGGTGGGGGCGGCCACGACTTGCCGCTGACGGGCGCGACCGACACCGTCCCCGCTCGATCTCGTGCCTTCCCCGCGCCCCCACCCAGCGAGCTTCTCCACCGACCGGATCCGCCGTCAGCGCGGCCACCCTCTGCCGTGACTCCTCCTACGGTCCCAGGCGAGCCCCCCCTCCGCCCCCACCCCCGGGTGCGGTGCCAATGGGGTACGTGGTGTCGGCGGTGGCGAGGGTGCTGGAGCAGCCGATGGCGTGGGGCGCGGCCTGCGAGATGGCGCTGCTCACGGGGCTGCTCTGGGCGGCGGCCCTCATCGGCCTCCTGCTCGGCTGGGCCGCCGCATCGTCGCCCCCGCCGACCCGCCGCAGTTCGCATCACTCGACTTCTGGAGGGCCCAGCTCCGCGCCTGCATCTGCACCCCTCTCGACTACCTCGCCGGCATGCGGCAGCAGCAGGAGTAGGACGACGACGAGGCTTCCCCTGCAAGGGTACGTTGCCTAGTAGGCACGCGAGATGCTCGGTGAAATGCCTGCCTGGTTCTTCTTGGTTTGGGGAGTTGTTGCTGTTGTCAAACCCGTGTGTTCTTTAGTGGGGATTTGGTGAAAGCGGAGTGGTCGAACCTGCTGCTGGTATTTCGCCTTGGCAGGTCGTCAGAGATAGCGAACGAGGAGCTGGTGGTGGGGAAGGCTAACCTGGTGAACCTCTGGAGGCTGGTGGAGGGCAACGACAGCGGCCCGGCGTCAATCAAGATGATGTATGAAGTGCAATTTGTTTCGTGTGTATCAAAATTTAGTCGACCACATTTTGAGTTGACCGTCTGATGCAATGCCTTTTTAGTTGGAAGCAGTTCTATTGGATGCCCCATTACTCCGCAGTGCCTTTTCAGTTGGAAGCAGTTCTATTGGATGCCCCATTACTTAATTTTGTTGTTGTTGAAAAGTGCACTTCATTAGTTCATTGTAAAAACAGCATTTCATTAT
The DNA here is from genome assembly GCF_018294505.1 of Triticum aestivum. Taxonomy (NCBI): domain Eukaryota; kingdom Viridiplantae; phylum Streptophyta; class Magnoliopsida; order Poales; family Poaceae; genus Triticum; species Triticum aestivum. The sequence continues at coordinate 234,312,707 of NC_057804.1, read as the reverse complement.
CGTGATTTGGCTGGTGGAGAGTGCAGATTTTGTATGCTATAAAACTCCTCTGTTGTCCACTTGGTAAACACAAAACAAAAAAGATCTCAAAATGAAGCTTGCTTCTATATTAGATGTAGTTCACTCGCTCAGTCCTTGTGGTCCACTCGCTTGGTCAACGCACGTAAAAAATTAATAAGTAAGAAAAGAAGACAACAAAAACTAATGAGGTTCACTTTTGCTATTGTTGCGGTTCATTTCGGGAGTGTTGCGGTCCACTCTCGTTCAAAAAAAAAGTTGAAAAAAGACAACAAAAACTTTTGCGTGAAAGTTTATGTCCGACCAAAAGAAATCATGAAGTTCACTTGACTGCCTACTGCAGTGCGGTTTCCGTTTGAAGTAGTGTGTTTTCTGTCCGATGAAAGGTCCACTCGCTTGGCCAACGCGCATAAAAAATTAATAAGTATAAAAAAGACAACAAGTACTCATGAGGTTCACTTTTGGTAGTGTTACGGTTCACTTTCGGAAGTGGTGTGGTCCACTCTCGTTCAGAAAAAAGTTGAAAAAAAGACAACAAAAACTTGTGCGAGAAAGTTTATGTTCGACAAAAAGAAATCATGAAGTTCACTTGACTGTCTGTTGCAGTGCGGTTTTCAGTTTGAAGCAGTGTGTTCTTCTGTCCGACGACGATTTTGATGTCACGAAAAAAACAGTGTCCGCTTTTAGCTAATTTTAAAACTGCTCTTAAACCGTAAGGAAAGAGAGAGTGTGTTCTACATGAAAAAGTTGCGTATCATCGATATCTTTCTAACGGCATATCATTTGAATCATTTCGGCAACCGGTTTGTAAAAATTAAAAAAAAGGCCGCTGCCATTCGTCCTCCGCCGCACGATTTTCAAAATTAACTTAAAACCGTAAAGAATCTCAAAACCATTCCTACATATGAAAGTTGCGCCTTGTCCATAGCTTTCCAACAACGTATCATACGCCTTGTTTCGACAAACGGTTTAAAAACTAGAGCGAAAACAGTACCGAAAATTTGAAAAAATTTGAAAAACAGAATTTCGCGATTTAGTAAATTTGAAACTGCTCTTAAACCGTAATGAATTAGAGAAAGATTTATATATGGAAAAGATGCGCCTCGACGATATCTATCCAACGGCGTATCAATTGCTTCATTCCAACAAGCGATTTAGAAAAAATCACAAAAATACGTTCGCTGCCACTTGTCATCCGCCGTGCCGTTTTTGAAGCTGCTCTTAAACCGTGAGGAATCTCGAAAAGTGTTCAACATAGCGAAGTTGCGCCTAATCCATAGCTTTTGAACGGTGTATTATACGCCCCGTTCCCATAAACAATCAAAAAATTAGAGTGAAAACAGTAACGAAAAAACACTGCGTGCAATTTTTTTCCGACGCGAATTTCACTAGTCTATATTGCAGTGCTCGTCGTCAAGAAGATGCAGTGCACTTGTGTTCAGCGTGCAGTGCGGAAGTGGTGTGCAGAATAGACTATCTGTATATATAAGATCATCTAATGTTTGTTGTACAAGCTAGACTTCTGCGTTGTTCATACTTGAACTTCTGCTTTTCCTTCTTTGCAATGTAATACAACAAGTCATCTGTATTTCTTTCCTTTTTTGTATCATTTTTCATTCTTGTATTGGTTTGATTTTTTGACGGAGTCCCGTGAGCAACCATGGAATTAATTGGCCGATGGATATGAATCTTTTTCTAGTCTGTTTCCATACTTCTAATAGTTTTTTGGACTTCACTTAATAACTATCCTGAACTTATGTATGCTAATTGTTTTTAACATGTTAACTAATTCATTGTTTTTCAAAACACCAAACTTCTATATCATCACTATTTGAACTTCTTATGTTAATTATGTTTGTTATTTAATTCCTAATTTTTACCTATATTCAGGGATAGTTTTTTGGATCATCCAAGGTCTGTAGTAGAAGTTGGACTTCTATGGTACGAGTGATTGAACTTCTGGGTTTCCACATTGCAAGGCAGTGCACCATTTTGCTCTATATTTCTTGATTTTTTTGTAATTTTCAATTTGTGAATTGGTTTTGAGTTTGTCCCATGTGCAACCATGGGATTAGTCCCAAGTATGTATGCATACTTTTTTATTTTTTTGTAACATGTTTGCATACTTCGAACAATGGTAGCACTTCAGTACGTATTTAACATGAACTTACTAGATTTTTGCTCCTGTATAATTTGCATTTTTTGACATGTTCATTTGATGTTTTCTCAAACCCCCTAACTTCTGTGTCTTTACAATTTGAACTTGATCAATAATTTTGATATTTTTTGGGATTTTAATAATTTAATCGTTGAAAACCGCATTGCGCCTAAACCTAGCGTGCAACAATGCAGTAGCACGAGGCCGAGCCGGGGGGAGGGGAGGGTCGGGACCCCCTCCCCCTGCGAGACCTAGACAGGAACGAGCCGGAGCAGGCGACGAGACGGCGTGCTGCATCGTCGCATGTGGAGGCGAGTCTGATAACTCACAAGTATAGGGGATCGCAACAGTTTCCGAGGGTAGAGTATTCAACCAAAATTTATTGATTCGACACAAGGGAAGCCAAAGAATATTCTCAAGTATTAGCAGTTGAGTTGTCAATTCAACCACACCTGGATAACTTAGTATCTGCAGCAAACTATTTAGTAGCAAAGTAGTATGGAGGTAACGGTAACAGTAGCAGTTTTGTAGCAATTGTAACAGTAGCAACGGTAAAGTAAATAAGCAAAGCACAATATGTGAAAAGCTCATAGGCATTGGATCAGTGATGGATAATTATGTCGGATGTGATTCCTCATGTAATAGTTATAACATAGAGTGACATAGAACTAGCTCCAGTTCATCAATGTAATGTAGGCATGTATTCCGAATATAGTCATACGTGCTTATGGAAAAGAACTTGCATGACATCTTTTGTCCTACCCTCCCGTGGCAGCGGGGTCCTAATGGAAACTAAGGGATATTAATCCCTCCTTTTAATAGAGTATCGGACCAAATAATTAACACATAGTGAATACATGAACTCCTCAAACTACGGTCATCACCGAGAAGTATCCCGATTATTGTCACTTCGGGGTTGTGGGATCATAACACATAATAGGTGACTATAGACTTACAAGATAGGATCAAGAACTCACATATATTCATGAAAACATAATAGGTTCATATCTGAAATCATGGCACTCAGGTCCTAGTGACAAGCATTAAGCATAGCAAAGTCATAGCAACATCAATCTCATAACATAGTGGATATTAGGGATCAAAACCCTAACAAAACTAACTTGATTAAATGGTAAATCTCATCCAACCCATCACCGTCCAGCAAGCCTACGATGGAATTACTCAGGCACGGCGGTGAGCATCGTGAAATTGGTGATGGAGGATGGTTGATGATGATGCCATCGATGAATCCCCCTCTCCGAAGCCCCGAACGGACTCCAGATCAGCCCTCCCGAGAGAGCTTAGGGCTTGGCGGCGGCTCCATATCGTAAAACGCGATGAAACTTTCTCTCTGATGTTTTTCTCCGTGAAAGCAAATATATGGAGTTGGAGTTGAGGTCGGTGGACGTCCAGGGGCCCCATGAGGCAGGGGGTGCGCCCTAGGGGAGGGGGCGCGCCCCCCCACCCTCGTGGACAGGGTGTCGGCCCCCTAATGCTGATTCTTTTGCCAGTATTTTTTATTTATTCTGAAAAGTTGCTCTGTGGATTTTCAGGTCATTCCGAGAACTTTTATTTCTACACAAAAGTAACACCATGGCAGTTCTGTTGAAAACAACATCAGTCTGGGTTAGTTCCATTCAAATCATGCAAGTTAGAGTCCAAAACAAGGGCAAAAGTGTTTGGTAAAGTAGATACAATGGAGACATATCAACTCCCCCAAGCTTAAACCTTTGCTTGTCCTCAAACAATTCAGTTGACAAACTTAAAGTAGTAAAGAAAAACTTTTAAAAACTCTGTTTGCTCTTGTTGTTGTAAATATGTAAAGCCAGCATTCAAGTTTTCAGCAAAGATTATGAACTAACCATATTCACAATAACACTTAGGTCTCATGTTTACTCATATCAATGGCATAATCAACTTGCGAGCAATAATAATAAAACTCGGATGACAACACTTTCTCAAAATAATCATAATATGATATAACAAGATGGTATCTCGCTAGCCCTGTTTGAGACCGCAAAACATAAATGCAGAGCACCTTTAAAGATCAAGGACTGACTAAACATTGTAATTCATGGTAAAAGAGATCCAGTCATAGTCACACCCAATATAAACTAATAGTAATGCATGCAAATGACAGCGGTGGTCTCCAGTGGGTGCTTTTTAATAAGGGGGTGATGACTCAACATAAAAGTAAATAGATAGGCCCTTCGCAGAGGGAAGCAGGGATTTGTAGAGGTGCCAGAGCTCGAGTTTGAAATAGAGAATAACATTTTGAGCGGTATACTTTCACTGTCAACATAACAACTATGAGATCTCGATATCTTCCATGCTACACACATTATAGGCGGTTCCCAAACAGAATGGTAAAGTTTATACTCCCCCACCACCAACAGGCATCAATCCATGGCTTGCCCAAAACAACGGGTGCTTCCAACTAGCAACAATCCTGGGGGAGTTTTGTTTAATTATTTTGATTTGATTTGAGCATGGGACTGGGTATCCTGATTACCAGCCATTTTCTCGTGAATGAGGAGCGGAGTCCACTCCTCTTGAGAATAACCCACCTAGCATGGAAGATACAAACAATCCTAGTTGATACATGAGCTGCTCGAGCATACAAAACAGAATTTCATTTGAAGGTTTGGAGTTTGGCACATACAAATTTACACGGAACGGCAGGTAAATACTGCATATAGGAAGGTATGGTGGACTCATATGGAATAACTTTGGGGGTTATGGAGTTTGGATGCACAAGCAGTATTCTCGCTTAGTACAGGTGAAGGCTAGCAAAAGACTGGGAAGCGACCAACTGAGAGAGCGACAACAGTCATGAACATGCATTAAAATTAATAAACACCGAGTGCAAGCATGAGTAGGATATAATCCACCATGAACATAAATATCGTGAATGCTATGTTGATTTTGTTTCAACTACATGCGTGAACATGTGCCAAGTCAAGTTACTCGAATCATTCAAAGGAGGATACCACCCTATCATACCACATCACAAACATTTTAATAGCATGTTGGCACGCAAGGTAAACCATTATAATCTCCTAGCTAATTAAGCATGGCATAAGCAACTATAATCTCTAATTGTCATTACAAACGTATTTATTCATAATAGGCTGAATCAGGAACGATGAACTAATCATATTTACAAAAACAAGAGAGGTCCAGTTCATACCATCTTCTCTCATCTCAATCAATCCATCATTTATCTTTCACTTTAACGACCAAATAATGTGTATAACAATAATATTGCACGTGCATTGGACTAAGCTGGAATCTGCAAGCATTCAATTCAAGGGAGAAGACAAGGTAATTTGGGCTCTTGGTTAAATCAGCAATCATGCATATAAGAGCCACTAAACATTTTCATTATGGTCTTCTCCTCTTGACCCCCAAAGGAAAGAAAAGAAATAAAAATGTTTACACAGGAAAGCTCCCAACAAGCAAAAGAAGAACGAGAAATCTTTTTGGGTTTTCTTTTAATTACTAATACAAGCATGGAAAGTAAACTTAATATTATTTTGGTTTTTCTTAAGGTTTATTATACACATAAGAAGAAAGCTAGAAAAAGATTAAACTAACATGGACAATACAATGAAAATATATGAGCACCGACAACTAGAATGAGTGTGTGAACATGAATGTAATGTCGGTGAGAAATACATACTCCCCCAAGCTTAGGCTTTTGGCCTAAGTTAGTCTATGGCCATGGGTAGCCTGACTGATATCCAAAGTTGTAACTAGGGTCATACTGAGATGTAGTAGCCATTGCCTCCTGGGTTGCGGCATGGCGGCGAGCTGCCTCCGCCCTCCTCTCGTACTTCGTTGCCTCCTCCCTGGTTATAACATATCTTCTTTTTGCCTAATAATCAAAAAGTGCAGGAGCAGGGAGAGTAATATGGATAGCTCGACGTCTGTCAAAGATTAGTCGATACTGGAGGAATTGTTCATTCCTTTGAAGAAAATGATGACTAACCATGGCATTATAATCTAAATAAGTGGGAGGCAACTCCCTATCATCTTCATGTGGAGGTATACTAAGATAATTAGCCACACGGGTCGCATAGATCCCTCCAAACAAATCTCCAACTAAACCATTATTATGCAACCTACGTGCAACGGTTTCCCCCAAGGTTTATTGTTTGTCACCTAATACATCACTCTTGAGAACACAAAGATCAGGAACACACATGTGACATGCTTCATCTTTACCGTTAATGCATCTACCAATGAAAAGAGCAAAATAATGTATAGCTGGAAAGTGGATGCTCCCTATGGTAGCTTGCACTATTTCTCTAGATTCTCCCATAGTGATACTAGCAAGAAAGTCTTTATATTCAAATTTACGGGGATCATTAAAACTTCCCCACTGAGGGAGTTTACAAGCAATAGTGAAATCTTCTAGGTCCATGGTATATGATTTATCATAAATATCAAAAAAGACAGTTGGAGAATTATGCGAAGATGTAAATTTAAACCTTCTCACGAATGAATCAGTCAAATAGTAGTACTGAGGACACTTATCTTGCATGAAGTCCTCAAGATTGGCATTACACACATATGCATCAAATTCATCATTGATGCCTGCTTTAACCATAAACTCTTCTGACGGCCATTCACAAGGCCGCACGTCAGCTTCCCTTGGTGGTTCATCGTCCTGCTCATGCATTGCGAGTGTGGGTCCTTTCTTTCTTGAAGAACCACCTTGGTACATTTTCCTAGACATATTTCTTCCTCTGAATTTTTTTTGAAATTTTTAGTAACTCAAAATAAAAGTGAATCAAACTCAACAAAACTGATAGCAACTACTCCCACAAGTGCCTAGAGCCTATATCATGCATTAGAATTACATGGGACCTCATAAATTTGACATGCAAGCTCAAGAACGGGGTCACCTAGGTAGCACAAATTTGCAATGAATAAAGCACTAGAAGAAAAACTAATTGGACCATTGGAGGAGTCACATACCAAGGAACAATCTCCCAAAGCAGTTTTCTGAATGGAGCTTTGAGCAAGGAGATAAAAAATGGTAGCAAAGTGAGCTAGAACTCGTGCTTGAGCTGGATGGTGATTTTTTGGGAGGAAGATGAAGTGTGTGGGAGCGGGAATAAGTGGAGGGGGGCCACCATGGGCCCACAAGGCAGGGGGCGCGCCCTACAGGGATGGGCGCACCCAGGACCCTTGTAGTCAGGTGCCAGCACCCCCTGCTGTGTTCTCAGTGCCAGATATTCTCTAATATTCCAGAAAAAATCATATTAAATTTGCAGGGCATTTGGAGAACTTCTATTTTCAGGATATTTCATGGATAATTCAGAAAACAGACAGAAAAATACTATTTTTACTTTATTTAATCTAAATAACAGAAAGTAGAGGGAGGATACAGAAGTTTGTGCCTTCTAATTTCATCCATCGCATGCTCATCAAAAGGAATCCACTAACAAGGTTGATCAAGTCTTGTTAACAAACTCATTCCGAATAACATGGAACCGGAGAAATTTCAAATAACACTAGGTTACCTCAACGGGGATATGCATATCCCCAATAATAAGAATATCATATTTCTTCTTGACAGTAGGAAGAGGAAATTCAAAACCTCCAATAATGATAGTTGGAATTTTTCCAATAGAATTGATGCTATGAACTTGAGGTTGTTTCCTCGGAAAGTGTACCGTATGCTCATTAACATTAACATGAAAAGTGACATTGCCCTTGTTGCAATCAATAACAGCCCCTGCAGTATTCAAGAAGGGTCTACCAAGGATAATCGACATACTATCGTCCTCGGGAATATCAAGAATAAGAAAGTCCGTTAAGATAGTAACGTTTGCAACCACAACAGGCACATCCTCACAAATACCGACAGGTATAGGAGTTGATTTATCGACCATTTGCGAAGATATTTCAGTAGGTGTCAACTTATTCAATTCAAGTCTATGATATAAAGAGAGAGACATAACACTAACACCAGCTCCAAGATCACATAAAGCAGTTTTAACATAGTTTCTTTTAATGGAGCATGGTAGAGTTGGTACTCCTGGATCTCCAAGTTTCTTAGGTATTCCACCTTTAAAAGTATAATTAGCAAGCATGGTGGAAATTTCAGCTTCTGGTATCTTTCTTTTATTTTTAATAATGTCCTTCATGTATTTAGCATAAGGATTCACTTTAAGCATATCAGTTAAGCACATACGTAAGAAGACATGTCTAATCATTTCAGCAAAGCGCTCAAAATCCTAATCATCCTTTTTCTTGGATGGCTTAGGAGGAAAAGGCATGGGTTTCTGAACCCATGGTTCTCTTTCTTTACCGTGCTTCCTAGCAACAAAGTCTCTCTTATCATAACGTTGATTCTCCGATTGTGGGGTATCAAGATCAACTGCAGGTTCAATCTCTACATCTTTATTATTGCTAGGTTGAGCATCAACATCAACATTATCACTAGGTTCATGTTCATCACCAGATTGTGTTTCAGCATCAGAAATAGAAATATCATTAGGATTCTCAGTGTGTCTACAACAGGTTCACTAGAAGCATGCAAAGTCCTATCATTTTTCTTTTTCTTCTTTTTATAAGGACTAGGTGCATCTACATTGTTTCTCTGAGAATCTTGCTCAATTCTCTTAGGGTGGCCTTCAGGATAAAAAGGTTCCTGAGTCATTTTACCAGTTCTAGTAGCCACTCTTACAACAAACTCATGTTTATTATTTAATTCATTGAGCAGATCACTTTGACCTCTAAGTACTTGTTCTGCTTGAGTGGTAACCATAGAAGCATATTTACTAATGAGTTTAAGTTCACCTTTAACTCTAGCCATATAATCACTCAAGCGTCCAATCATGTAAGCATTACTCTTTAATTCCCTACCAACATAAGCATTAAAGTTTTCTTGTCTAGCCATAAAGTCATCAAATTCATCTAAACATTGGCTAGGAAACTTAGTAGAGGGGATTTCAACTTTATCATATCTATAGAGAGAATTTACCTTTACTACCTGTGTCGGGTTATCAAGACCATGTGTTTCTTCAATAGGTGGTATATTAAGACCATGTATTTCTTCAACCGGAGGTAAATTCTTAACATCTTCAACTTCAATACCTTTTTCTTTGATAGATTTCTTTGCCTCTTGCATATCTTCAGGACTGAGAAATAGAACACCCCTCTTCTTCGGAGTTGGTTTAGGAGTTGGCTCAGGAATTGGCTCAGGAAGTGTCCAATTATTTTCATTAGTCAACATATTATTCAATAGCAATTCAGCTTGATCGACTGTTCTTTCCCTGAAAACACAACCAACACAACTATCCAAGTGGTCCTTGGAAGCATCAGTTAGTCCATTATTAAAGATATCAAGTATTTCATTTTTCTTAAGAGGATGATCAGGCAAAGCACTAAGTAAACGGAGAAGCCTCCCCCAATCTTGTGGGAGACTCTCTTCTTCAATTTGCACAAAATTATATATTTCCCTCAAGGCAGCTTGTTTCTTATGAGCAGGGAAATATTTAGCAAGGAAGTAATAAATCATATCCTAGGGACTACGCACACAACGAGTATAAAGAGAATTAAACCAAGTTTTAGCATCACCCTTTAATGAGAATGGAAATATCTGAAGGATATAATAGTAGCGAGATTTCTCATCATTAGTGAACAGGGTCGCTATATCATTCAATTTAGTAAGATGTGCCACAACAGTTTTAGATTCATAGCCATGGAAAGGATCAGATTCACCCAAAGTAATTATCTCAGGATCGACAGAGAATTCATAATCCTTATCAGTAACAAAAATAGGTGAAGTGGCAAAAGCAGGGTCATATTTCATTCTAGCATTCAGAGTTTTCTGTTTCAATTTAGCTAATAATTTCTTAAGATCAAATCTATCATTGCAAGCAAGAAAATCTCTAGCAGTTTCTTCATCCATAACATAACCCTCAGGAACAACAGGCAATTCGTACTTAGGGGGAGAACCTTCATCATCACTATCTTCAATAATTTTATTTTCAATGATTTCATTCTCTCTAACCCTAGCAAGTTGTTCATCAACAAATTCACCTAATGGCACAGTAGTATTAAGCAAAGAAGTAGTTTTATCATAAGTATCATGCATAGTAGAAGTGGCATCATCAATAACATGCGACATATCAGAATTAATAGTAGAAGCAGGTTTAGGTGTCGCAAACTTACACATAACAGAAGGAGAATCTAGTGCAGAGCTAGATGGCAGTTCCTTACCTCCCCTCGTAGTTGAGGCATAAATCTTAGTTCTTTCGTCTTTCAAGTTCCTCATAGTGACCAGCAGATATAAATCCCAAGTGACACAAAGAATAGAGCTATGCTCCTCGGCAACGGCGCCAGAAAATAATCTTGATAACCCACAAGTATAGGGGATCGCAACACTTTTAGAGGGTAGAGTATTCAACCCAAATTTATTGATTCGACACAAGGGGAGCCAAAGAATATTCTCAAGTATTAGCAGTTGAGATGTCAATTCAACCACACCTGGATAACTTAGTATCTGCAGCAAAGTATTTACTAGCAAAGTAGTATGGAAGTAACGGTAACTGTCGGTGTCAAAACCGGCGGATCTCGGGTAGGGGGTCCCGAACTATGCGTCTAGGCGGATGGTAATAGGAGACAAGGGACACGATGTTTTTACCCAGGTTCGGGTCCTCTCGATGGAGGTAAAACCCTACTCCTGCTTGATTAATATTGATGATATGGGTAGTACAAGAGTAGATGTACCACGAGATCAGAGAGGCTAAACCCTAGAGGCTAGCCTATGGTATGATTGTTGTTCGTCCTACGGACTAAAACCCTCCGGTTTATATAGGCACCAAAGAGGGTTAGGGTTAAACAGAGTCGGTTATAATGGTAGGAGATCTACAAATCCGTATCGCCAAGCTTGCCTTCCACGCCAAGGAAAGTTCCATCCGGACACAGGACGAAGTCTTCAATCTTGTACCTTCATAGTCCAGCAGTCCGGCCAATGATGATAGTTCGGCTATCCGGACACCCCCTAATCCAGGACTCCCTTAGTAGCCCCCGAACCAGGCTTCAAGGGCGATGAGTCCGGCGCATAGATTGTCTTCGGCATTGCAAGGCGGGTTCTTCTCCCAATCCTGTGTACCTGTTGAATAGCGTCCTGCTTGTTCTAAATATTGTGCTCCTTGGCTTCCACGCCCAATAATGGCCATCTTCCATGTGTTGAACGAATGCAAAAAGCCAGGTTATTTTTACATTTACCCCACTAGCTGCGCAAATGAGCTGCCTATAAAAGAGACGAGGATCTAGATCCGAATCACACCATCCTCCCTCCGCGAGCATTCACCGGAGCGCATCTGACAAAAATCCATTCCATCATGGACGGTCGAGGCGGCTCCTCCTCTCGCCCTCCCAGCCCTCGGCCTGGAGATTGGGAGAGATGCTCTGTCCCGCACAGTGAGCTAGTGGCGCTCCAAACCAAGGGATTTCTTCCCCCAGCCTTCATGGTTCCGGTTCCAGCGAGACTCGCCACCTATAAGGGTGGAAAGCAAGCGGAGAGCGTCCCCAGCCCCTCCAAAGGAGAGCGGGTATGCCTTATCTCTTATTTGATAAGAGGGCTCGGATTTCCAATTCATCCGTTTCTCCGGGGGCTCCTGGAGTTCTACGGCCTCCAGTTGCACAACCTTACGCCCGCCTCCATTTTGCATATTGTGGGCTTCGTGGCCCTTTGCGAGCTGTTTTTGGGCATCGAGGCTCATTTTGTGTTGTGGAAGAAGTTGTTCTGCCTTGTGCCCCGTTCTCAAGAGGGGTCAAAATATCAAGTGGGCGGAGCCGAACTGTGGCGCATCGCCGGACTGGATATCTATCCGGAACCCCGAAGAAGGCGTCCGAAGTCTGGCCTTCGGCATGGTTTTATATAGAAGATGTCCCCCTGCCGGACCCTGTTCAGGTCGGCCTCCCTGAGTTTAATAACGCTCCTTTGAAGAAACGCCTAAGATGGCGTCCATGGAGCCCTCAAAAGGAAAATGGCTGGGGTGTCCTTTACCTGATGAGCCGGATAAGGTTGTTAGCTCATTCCGGACTGACCATGATCGGGGTCATGGCCACATGCATTATGCGGGGGTGCATCCGCTCCAATATAGAGGCCATGGGCGGGGAGGACGATGCCACCCGCTGTGGCTGTAAGGGGCCGGGATCGGTCGCCGATCTGATGAAGATCTTATCCGCATTGTACAAGGGAGAAGAGGAGGAATTTCTCCGCGTCAATCCATAGAACGGATTTTCTATGCACAACCCTCCAAGCTGGGTAAGCGGACATTTATTTTTGCCTATCTGATCCGTACTCCCATGGTCAAGCATCTCATTTTGTGGTTTCGGCGTAGGAACTGCGCCGGGCCGTAAAGGATATAAACAGCTCGCCTCCACAACCCGAGGATCCGGAACGGTTCCTCGATCCGACCTCCCAAGAGGATCCGGACATATCGGTGGAGCTGATCGATGGGGTATTTCACCAACTGAGCATCGATAATGCATTGGTCGCCATTACGGCCGATTACCCCAGAATACTTCCGGCCTCGCAGGTGACTGAGACCGAAGTCCCAGTACTTTGAAAATGACCCATCCGTGCTTGTTTTTGATCACCGTATACCAATGGTGTTTCGCAGGGGAAGTCCTACAGGCGGAAGGCCGAGCCTACGACGGCTAGTCAACAAGGGACAGCCAGGCCCAACAGGCTGAAAAGAAGTGCAGTCCAGATTGAAACGCCGGTGCAACGGTATGGCGCGTCATCTTAATCCCAGGTTTTATTCCCGGGAGGCATACTAATGCTCGTGCTTTTTCAGGAAGAAGAGCGCTCGCCGGACTGTATCCGGAGAGGTTGCCAATCAATCCTCCACTCGCCAGGCTCCAAAGCCAGGTCCAGAAGCGGAGGCGAACACGAGGCGTGCATCGGATGCTCCTCCGACAGAGGATGTCGACAGGTTATCTGCCACCAATTCCGAGGAGGAGAGTGCCATGAATCACAGGCGTCGCCGGACAGTTCTTCATGACGCATGTTTCCCCACAGAGGCATTGGATGCCTTCAATTCGGGAGATGTGCACCTCCATGCCGCTCAAAATGGTCTAGCCAGAGCCACGGAGCAGTATGTGAAAGACATACGGGTGAGAAAATTTGACAGTTATATATGCCAGTAGCCCCTGAGACTTGAAATAGTTAGAATAACTGATTTAAGGATCATTTATTGTGCAGAATCTTACAAAAAAGAATACCCAACTGTCCCAGGAGCTGGAGGAGTGCAAAGCCCAACTTGAGGCCGCACTAGCCGCAACAGGGGAAGCCAAAGAGACCCCCTCTGGTAATATATGCTTCAAAAGATAAGTAATTTTAAAGTGTGGCATGTGTATAAGTCTGACAATAATATTGCAGATGGTGCCGGGATAGATCCGGACAAGCAATAGCTCATGCGCCGGTTAAAGGCCGGCGAGAATGTGCTTATAAGGGTGAGGCAAGAGAAAAATAATCTCCAAGATGCCAACACCAAGCTGGGTGAGGAACTAAAGGATGTTCGTGCCGAGCTGTCTGACTCTGTTAAGGAGAATCGGCGGCTTCGACGCGGCATTTTTAGTAAGTGCTTGAACGAACTTTGAAAAAGAGTTCGGCGAGGAAGTCGACTAACAGATGTATGTCTGTAGGTGTGCTCACAGGCCGTCCTGCAGAGGAAATGCCCGGTTCTACAGGTGACCTTCTTCCCGAGCTCTTGCAACTGCACGAGCGAGTTCGGCAGGTGATGAAAGGCGTCGCCCAGGCCTTGTGGCCATGTGTCTCCCTGCCCGAAGGCCTTGGAGAGCTTGTAGAGAGGCTTCAGGGAGCGCGGCAGCGCTTTCGATTATGGAAGATATCGGCCTGCCGTCAAGGTGGCAGGAAGGCCTGGGCCATGGTGAAGACGCGGTACACGAAGGCTGACCCAAACCACATGGCCAGGTTCGGACCTGTGGGGCCTGATGGGAAGGAGATCCCTGTGAGCTTAGTGTATGGCCAAGTAGAGTTGGCCGCAAAGTATTCCCAGCAGGAATGTAAACTAGACAGCCTATTAGATGGCATTGAAGAGGAATACAATTAGTCGAATTGACTATGTAATTTAAGATGACATGTAAAATGCCTTCTAGCCGGATTGTAGATCGTTTGTCATAGCGGACCTTTTCGATTCAACCTCGGGACCCAATAGTCCGGAGTGTGTCCGAATACCCTCGCGATTATATAAGAACCGGGGCATGCGTGGAGACCAGGCGTAGGGGTCATTAGTGCTTTACCAGACAAGTGCCCAACTAGTTATGTTATATTACATGGTTAGTAAGAAACATCTTCCAGGGAGAATAGTTCCGTTAGGGGTTCCTTTCCCTGGGAGGCATGCCCTAAAGTGCATGTCCGGACTGCAAAAAGGCAGAAAAACATCTCGGGGCATATGAATAAATAGGTAAGAAATCGTCTTTTAGTTCACCGACCGAATATTCCCTTAAGAACGCTAGCTTTCGGCTTCACCCAGTTTGAGGTACACATCCGGCTGACCCGGCAGTAACAATCGGAGAGGTGCTCCCTTTACCACCTAGCCGAACAATCTGGAACGTAGGGGTAAGCACAGGAGCCAGGCAACCCAGCTTGGCCAAAACTTAAGTCATATTGATGCATATAATGGTGAATAAAAGGTATATGCGGAAGTGTGACACATATGTTGGGCATGAAGCCCGTATAGATAAGCTTCTGTTAAAGAAGCCCCCAGGTATAATGAGTGTGGATAGCGCTTCAAGTGTGTGCAAACAATGCGCGAACAAGCTTTCAAAGGCTGTAATAGAAAAGGAGGGAGAAGGAGAGAAACAGAAGACAACTAATATGTAAAATATAGACGCAGGAAGGAGACGAACTCAGAATCCGGCGCTAGGTGTAGAATCTTCGGAGACGGGCTACGTTCCATGGGTTCGGCTTGAGTCGGTTATCTGATGCATCTCGCAGACGGTACGCTCCACCAATCAGGACTTGGTCCATGATAAAGGGTCATTCCCATTTGGGCTTGAGTTTGTCCTTTTTCTTGTCCGGCAGGCGCAGAACTAACTCACCAACGTTGTAGGTTTTGGCCCGTACTTCTCTACTTTGATATCTTCAAGCTTGTTGTTGATAAAATGTGGAACGGGCTTTTTCCACGTCACGGTCCTCCTCCAATGCGTCCAAACGGTCCTGCCGATCGAGCTCGGCTTCTCTTTCTTCGTACATGCACACGCGAGGTGAGTCATGAATTATGTCACAGGGCAGAACTGCCTCTGCACCGTATACCATAAAGAATGGTGTAAATCCGGTGGTGCGATTTAGAGTGATCCGCAGCCCCCAGAGTACGGAGTCGATCTCCTCTACCCAGTACGTGTTAATTCCTTGAGGGACCGCACTAATCTGGGTTTGATGCCGCTCATGATTAGACCATTTGCTCGCTCGACATGACCGTTAGTTATGTAGAACGGGAGGAGCTCAATGGCCCATTTGGCAATCCGGCCCGTCGCGTCGCGGTTGTTTATAACGTCATTAAGAGGTACTTCGGAGGCTACTATTATCGAACACTCTTGAAAGTAGTGTCGCAGCTTCCGGGATGCCATGAACACCGCGTACGCTATTTTTTGATAATGCGGATACCGTGACTTGCATGGAGTTAGGACAGTGGACACGTAGTAAACTGGTTTTTGAAGGGGGAACTTGTGTCCCTCCGTTTCTCGTTCGACAACGAGCACCGCGCTCACAACTTGATGAGTTGCCGCGATATATAATAGCATTGGTTCGCCTATGTTGGGCGCGGCCAGGATCGGGTTTGTTGCCAATATGGTTTTTATTTCTTCAAGTCCGGCCATGGCGGCATCCGTCCACTCAAAGTGTTTGGTGCGTCGGAGGAGGCGATAAAGGGGTAATGCTTTTTCTCCTAAACGGGAGATAAAGCGGCTTAAAGCCGCCACGCATCCCGTTAATTTTTGTATTTGTTTGAGGTCCTTTGGGATATCCAATTGCGACAGAGCTCGTATCTTGGCTGGGTTTGCTTCAATTCCTCTACCGGATACAATGAAGCCCAAGAGCTTTCCGGCTGGTACGCCGAAAACACATTTTTCCGGGTTAAGCTTGATGTCATATGTTCAGAGATTATCGAACGTGAGCCTCAAATCGTCTACTAGAGTTTTGACGTGCTTGGTTTTAACGACCACATCATCTACGTATGCCTCCACTGTTTTGCCGATCTGGTTGCCACACATGTCTGAATCATGCACTGATATGTTGCGCCGGCATTTTTGAGCCCAAAGGGCATTGTGTTGAAGCAGAATGGGCCGTATGGGGTGATGAGTGCCGTTGCGGCCTGGTCGGGCTCTGCCATCTTAATTTGGTGGTAGCCGGAGTATGCATCGAGGAAACACAATGAATCGTGTCCTGCGGTAGCGTCGATAATTTGATCGATGCGGGGGAGTGGGATGGGATCCTTTGGGCAAGCCTTGTTGAGGTCCTTAAAGTCGACGCATAGGCACCAGGATTTGTCTTTCTTTGGTACCATCACCAGGTTTGCTAGCCACTCCGGATGTTTTATATCTCTGGTGAATCCGGCCTCCAATAATTTGGCTAGCTCCTCTCCCATGGCCTATCTCTTGGGTTCAGAGAAGCGCCGAAGAGCCTGTTTGACTAGCTTGAATCCTTTTAGGATGTTTAGGCTGTGCTCGGCCAGCCGGCGTGGGATTCCTGGCATGTCTGAAGGGTGCCAGTCGAAGATGTCTCAATTTTCATGTAGGAATTCTCGTAGTGCGGTGTCTACATCAGGGTTTAATTGTGCCCCGATGGAGGCCGTTTTTTTGGGGTCCATTGGATGGATTTGGAATTTGACTATTTCGTCCGCTGGTTTAAAGGAGGTGGACTTGGATCTCTTATCGAGTATCACGTTGTCCCTATTCACCGTGGAGCGCAGCACAATAAGTTCCTCGGCCGCTAGGACTTCGGATAGCACCTCAAGGGCCAGTGCGGCTGTCTTATTTTCGGCGCGGAGTTCTATGTCCGGGTCACTAGCAAGAGTGATGATTCCATTGGGCCCGGGCATTTTGAGCTTCATGTACCCGTAATGGGGTATAGATTGAAAACTTGTGAATGCCTCTCGCCCTAATAGAGCGTGATATCCGCTGCTGAACGGGTCCACTTGGAACGTGACCTCCTCGGGCCTTTCATTATCTGGCGTGCCGAACACCACATCCAGTGTGATTTTTCCTGTACAACATGCTTCCCGACTGGGAATTATTCCTCTAAAGGTTATGCTGCTTCGCTCAATGCGGCTCCAGTCTATTTCCATTTTTCGGAGGGTTTCCTCGTAAATGAGGTTCAATCCGCTGCCACCGTCCATTAGTACCTTGGTAAGGCGAAAGCCGTCCACTATTGGACTGAGGACCAATGCGGCTGGTGCTCGGGCTGTTCAGAATTTAGGTTCGTCACTGGCATTAAAGGTAATAGCCGTGTCGCTCCATGGGTTTATTGTTGCTACTTGGTAGACTTCGGCAAGGCTGCGGAGTGTTTGTTTACGCATATTATTTGATGCGAAAGTCTCGAAGACTATTAATACCGTACTGGTATCCTTGGGCTGGTGCTCTGGAGTTAGAATCTCTTCGCCACTTTTGGCCACATGCCGTAGTATCCAACATGCTCTAAGGCTATGAGTTGGAGTGGCGCCCTCTGTACTATGAATTTTGTAGGGTCCATTGAGCCATCCTTCCAGTACGGTTCCATGCCCTGTAGAGGGTTTTTGCTTTTTGGTGTTTAACCCGGGTGCCTGGCGATAATGCACCCTTTTATTTCGGACTAGGGTTGTATTCAGGGCCGGATTGTCCCAAAATTTGATTTCGGTTTTCCAGGCACTTTCCATCGCACAGTACTTTCATACTATGGACGCCAAGTCAGCGAAGCATGTAATTTCACGACGGCTTACGACATGAGGATTCCCTTGTCCGTGCAATTATTGCGGAAGAATAAAATCGCGTCCTCCTCACGGCAGTCCTTTACCCTGTTCATGACCAGCAGGAATCTGGCCCAGTAATGGTGTACTGTTTTTGCGGGCTCTTGCCGGATTTGGGATAGATCGCTTATGTTTGGGTGGGCGGGTGGAATTAAATACAGAAGCCCGTCCAATTTAAGACTCATGGGCCAAGAAGTTTTCGAACTTGGAAGCTTGGGTTCTTGGATGTTGTCCAATGAATCTAGCCCGCTGCCTAACTTTAGGTTCACGGCTTGAGTGACGTCCTCCCCTCCGCGGGAATCCGGCATGGAGGGATCGGGAATCCGGACATAGCTAGTCCTTAAAATAGAAGAAGGGTCGCCGTATTGTTCCTCAACCACAGCAACATGGTGGGTAACCTGGGGAGAGTTGATCTCTCTCAGATCGGGTTTAGGCCCAATCTGATCATAGTCTGTAGCGACTCCCAAGGCGGTGATGCGATCCAAGAGCTCGTTTAAGGAAGAGAGCTCCATCGGATCTAACTTCTCGGTGAATTCCGAGTTAACGTGAAGATTGCTTTCTATGACCCGAGAAGTCATCGTCGGCGCGGTGGCCGAACAGGCGGTCATAAGAAAACCGCCTAGCCGGAGATAAAGCTCCTCTAGCAACGGTGCCGTCTTTAAAGATGGGATGAGGCATCCTTCCTGATGGAGACTGCACAGAGGAACTCTCAATGAAAGCACCAATGTCGGTGTCAAAATCGGCGGATCTCGGGTAGGGGGTCCCGAACTGTGCGTCTAGGCAGATGGTAACAGGACACAAGGGACACGATGTTTTTACCCAGGTTCGGGCCCTCTCGATGGAGGTAAAACCCTACTCCTTCTTGATTAATATTGATGATATGGGTAGTACAAGAGTAGATCTACCACGAGATTAGAGAGGCTAAACCCTAAAGGCCAGCCTATGGTATGATTTTTGTTCGTCCTATGGACTAAAACCCTCCGGTTTATATAGGCACCAAAGAGGGTTAGGGTTACACAGAGTCGGTTACAATGGTAGGAGATCTACATATCCATATTGCCAAGCTTGCCTTCCACGCCAAGGAAAGTCCCATCCGAACACGGGACGAAGTCTTCAATCTTGTACCTTCATAGCCCAGGAGTCCGGCCAAAGATGATAGTTCAGCTATCCGGACACCCCCTAATCCAGGACTCCCTCGATAATATTAGCAAAAGTAACAGTAGCAGTTTTGTAGTAATTGTAACAGTAGCAACGGTAAATTAAATAAGCAAAGCACAATATGTGAAAAGCTCGTTGGCATTGTATTAGTGATGGATAATTATGTCAGACGCGATTCCTCATGTAATAGTTATAACATAGGGTGACACAGAACTAGCTCCAGTTCGTTAATGTAATGTAGGCATGTATTCCAAATATAGTCATACGTGCTTGTGGAAAAGAACTTGCATGACATATTTTGTCCTACCCTCCCGTGGCAGCGAGGTCCTAATGGAAACTAAGGGATATTAAGGCCTCCTTTTAACAGAGTATCTTACCAAAGCATTAACACATAGTGAATACATGAACTCCTCAAACTACGGTCATCACCGAGAACTATCCCGATTATTGTCATTTCGGGGTTGTCGGATCATAAAACATAATAGGTGACTATAGACTTGAAAGATAGGATCAACAACTCACATATATTCATGAAAACATAATAGGTTCAGATCTGAAATCATGGCACTCGGGCCCTAGTGACAAGCATTAAGCATAGCAAAGTCATAGCAACAGCAATCTCAGAACATAGTGGATACTAGGGATCAAAACCCTAACACAACTAACTTGATTACATGCTAAGTCTCATCCAACCCATCACCGTCCAGCAAGCCTATGATGGAATTACTCACGCACAGTGGTGAGAATCATGAAATTGGTGATGGAGGATGGTTGATGATGACGACAGTGACGAATCCCCCTCTCCGGAGCCCCGAACGGACTCCAGATTAGCCCTCCCAAGAGAGATTAGGGCTTGGCGGCGCTCCGTATCGTAAAACGCGATGAAACTTTATCTCTGATTGTTTTCTCCGCAAAAGCAAATATATGGAGTTGGAGTTGAGGTCGGTGGACGTCTAGGGGGCCCACGAGGCAGGGGGCATGCCCTAGGGGAGAGGGCACGCCCCCCACCCTCGTGGATAGGGTGTGGGCCACTTGACGCTGATTCTTTCGCCAGTATTTTTTATTTATTCGGAAAGCTGCTCCGTTGATTTTCAGATCATTCTGAGAACTTCTATTTCTGCACAAAAATAACACCATGGGAGTTCTGCTGAAAACAGCATCAGTCCGGGTTAGTTCCAATCAAATCATGCAAGTTAGAGTCCAAAACAAGGGCAAAAGTGTTTGGAGAAGTAGATGCGACGGAGAGGTATCTGAGTCCGTCACATCCGTGACCCCACAATCTATCTGAAGGGTGTGGCTCTAGGGTACGTGCGGTGGGGGTGGAAACAGAATAACTGCATTACGCTTGTCAACCTAGCGCTCAACAATTTAGTAGCGCGAGGCTGAGCCGAGGGGAGTGGGGTCGGGACACCCCCCTCCCCTCCCCCTGTGAGGCCAAGATAGGAACAAGCCGGAGCAGGTGACGACGCGGCGTGCCCCGTCGTTGCATGCGGAGGCGAGTCCGTCACATCCGTGACCCCACTATCTATCTTAGGGGTGTGGCTCTGGGGTGCGTGTGGTGGGGTTGGAAATAGAATAACCGCATTGTGCCTGTAAACCTAGCGTGCAACAATGTGCTAGAGCGAGGCCGAGCCAGGGGAGGGGAGTCGGGACCACCCTCCCCTCCCCCTGCGAGGCCGAAACAGGAACGAGCCAGAGCAGGCGACGACGCGGGGTGCCGCGTCATCGCATGCAGAGGCGAGTCTGTCACATCCGTGACTCCACTATCTATCTTAGAGGTGTGGCTCTCGGGTGCATGCGGCGGGGGTAGAAATAGAATATCTGCATTGTGCCTATCAACCTAGCGCGCAGCAATGCGGTAGCGCGAGGCCGAGCCACATGTGTACTTTGTGTGTAGGTGAATTTTGAACTTTTATATTTTTTTCTAAGTTGTGTATTTTAGTTGGATATTGACTTCATATGTTTTTTTATTTGAACTTCTTCTTTTTGTTTCTTAGTGTTTATTTATTCATATGCCTTACTTCGCTTGATAGTGTACTTGAACTTCTGTTATTTATTGTTGTACTTCTTATTTGTTTGTAATTGCTTGTTTTACTTACCTTGGTAGTGTACTTGACCTTCTGTTTGCCATCAATTTTTGGTTATAAAGGATACCAACAGATTGTTATTTTGATCTTATCTTCTTAAAACAGATGCATTCAAATGGTGCATTAATTTTTTGAGAAGATGTATTTACTTTTTAGTGGCTGGGGGGTAAAGTTGTAATTACTCAGGCACTCCAACACCCACTAGATAGATCCATTTATTGACCATCTCGATGAGGGAAACACCTGTCAGAATCCCCTCCCCTTTGTCGCTTGCTCTCTTCTCCCTCTCTATCGCTCCGCTCCCTTCCTCCAACCTCCCATGATTTCTCTGCCGTTGTCTCCTGCGGTCGTGAGTGTAGTAATCGGTGCATGCCCCACTCTCCCTCGCCCAGCCCGCTCTCTTCTCGTCTGGAGTGAAGCTGCAACTGTCTCCAGCGGTTCCAAGGTGGGCGTGGCGTCATGGGGGTAGAAGAACAGCTACGGACCCATGCTTGCGGGGGTTGTTTGGAGAGATACTAATGGTGCCTCCCCCAATGCTTGCTCTTAGTTTTCCGCAGATCTGTCGAGGCCTCTCTGTTTCTTCTGTGTGCTCTCATAGTCACCTCCTATCCTTTCTTCTGATGGTTGGGTGGGAGATTAGGTAGGGTTCTTGTGCGTGTGGTTGATGGATTCCATTCCCCCGTGGTCAGATTTATCTGTGAGATGCTTGTGTGTGCTATTTCACACTTCAGACTTGTGTGGATTTCATTTCCCTTTTGGTGATTTCACTAGTGAGATGCATGTAGGAAGGGTGTGGTGTGATGGTTGTTGCTTGATATAATGTATCTACATGCATTAGTGCTATTGATTTCGTAGTCTAGATTGTGTCTTTCACATGCTAGTTAGTTTATGAGTATTGTTTTTGTTCTGCTCGCCTAGATGTGCTACTGTACATCTTTCATGATTGTTGATGTGTTTTAGTTGTTTCATCCTATGGTTTGATTTAGTTGCTTTTTCTATTGTTGTGTGATTTTCTACTTGCTAATTATATGTAATTTCTCCCCCTTTTTTGTAGGTTGATCTAGGGTTTGGAGAACCATTCATCAAGGGGGTTCTATTGTCGTGGCTTCAAAATGTTCTTCAGGTATTTTAATGTATATGCATCTTGTATTTTGAATAGCAGTTTTCTTTTATATGTCTGCCCATATCTTCACTTGGTTATCTTGTTGGACTGGCCATTCTTAAAAGTATGAACTTCTAACATAGGTGATGTGCATGCATTTTACCCTTAGTTTAAGTTAGTAGAGTGTTGCTTAATTTTTTGATGAATTGCTGATGAACTATGTCACCAAGTGTTCTTGGACTTCCCAAATGTTTCATATTTATAGTGTATATCTTTGTATTTTTGTGATCATTTTCATGTTACTGATAATTAGTTTTGGCTATGAAGTAGTATTTAAGCTCATGCTACATCTTTTTTATGTACTACTTGCTTGGGTTACATAGTTGAACTTATTTTTTTAATTATTGTTGTTTATAATGAAATTTGGTTGAACTTCTGTTTTGCGCATTTGTTTTACTCCTTTGTTATATATTGTTTAACTTCTGGACATTCATCTATATGTAGTACCCCCTCTGGTGTAGATTGTTCTATTTTAGTATGTAAATTGTAGATTGTTCATTGTTTTACTACTTTGTAAGATATTGTTGAACTTATGGATATTGGACACTCATGTAAAAGAAGAACTTCCTTTGGTGTAGGTTTGTGGATTAGAACTCAGCTGTATTTTTACTTCAATTGTTGCAGTTGATGATGAATTTAATAGTTCTGAAAAAATGACTCGTGATCAAGATTGAGCTTCAGAAGTTAATACTGATGCTCCAAGATCTGATGTGGCTAAAACACCTATTATTCTTTTGACTGTGATTGTTGAGGTTGCTTTGTGCCTTGAGAAAAATTGAAGACTCGAGGATCTGGCTTCTGCAGCTCTTGCTTCACCTAGTATGAGCAACTCCTTTTCATTTTTTAAACAAATCTTGAGCCATGTTTTTTGAACTTGTTCTTGTTGTGTGTTTTTGTATTTGTTCTGGACTATTTTCCTTTTTGCTATGTTTTTTGTGTTCTTGCAGATGTATCTGCAAAGGAGGGAGCTATGAACACCATCAATGATGTACTATCTGAGTTCGGTGTGGCAGAAAACACTGTTGCGGCCGAGCAGTGGGCTCCATCAGTTGAAGGCTGTGATTCTATTCCGGAGCGTTTGTGGTCTCTTCAGATGTTAGAGATGGAGTCCAAGTCAATTGATGGCACTGAACCTATCACGCAACCTGAGGATATGCCCCTTCAACTTCTTCTAGAGGATCAACACAAGAGGAAGAAGCAAGAAAATTTTGACAAGAAGATGGCGGTCCACCTTCAGAAAGGTGATGATGTTCCTGAATCTGGTGATGTTGGTGAGCTCATAGTTGAGCATGGCTCTGTTGCTGAAGGAGACGTGTCGTGTGCCACTGATGGCATGGTTGTCCCTATGAAGAAGAAAATCAAGAAGACCGCGGCGAGGAATCATTTAGTTGGTGAAGTTACTGCTCGGGGGAGTCTATGTGTTTCAAAGGCTGAAGAACTTGCTGAAGTTGAAGGCCAAGCCCACGGTGGTATGACACGTCGTAGTCCTCGTGTGCTTGCCACTGCAGCGTCTACACCTTCTCCGCATGGTGCTGGTGCATCTGGTAAGGGAAAGAAATGCAGCATTAAGCACAATGTTGCACCGACAAAGGTTAATAATAGTTGCAAGAAGCGTTCTTGTGTTAATCCAGAGGACCAGGATGATGCTGATTTCAACGCTGATGACGAGGATGACGATGATGATGCTACTACTGCTGATCATGTATGAATCTCTCAAGTTTACTGTTTTTGAGAACATTTTGTAGATTGGTTGTTATATTTGTGTATGTAGTACTACCTTGGTGAACATAGCTGACCTTCTGCTATATATAGACATAAAGAAATTAGTTGGACTGCTTGGTTTATATGGTATTATTGCCTTTGTTTACATAGCTAAACTTCTGGATATATGCATGAAGAAATTAGCTGAACTTCTTGGTATACATGCTTTTGATGCTTGGTGTACATAGTTGAACTTTTGCTCTGTAAATTTACATTTAGAATGCATCATAACTTCTGGTCAGACATGGTTGTACTGCCTATGTAGACATAGTCAAACTTCTGATCTATACATTGCTAACATTTAGAAAGCAGATGCTCTTCTTGTTTTTAATGGTTGAACTTATGCTATACACATTTTGTGGTCCATGGTCTATTTGCTTATGTAGTTTTTATAATTTAGCATTAGTCAACTGGTGTAGTTTGTTTATCTCATTGTTCTGCCTTTTTCCCCGTCATTTCATGTTTTGTAGTATCAACTTGTGGCACGGCCTGAGATGAGGAAGAGAGGAGGCAAAGCAGTCAAATAAGGTGATGAAGGAGGAGATGATGCGAAACGTTTTACCAAGACGGTTCGCTGCTCACTGAAAAAAGGTGAAGTCATGCGCAAAATTGCTAGAACTTAGGCACAAGGCGAGGGTTATCAAGGCTGGTTTTGGTTGTGTGTTTGACTTGAAGGTTGATTCCAACATTTCTCGTCCTTTGATGGGCCACATCTACACGAGGATTTAACCTTCAACTATGATTCTGGGCATGGGTGAGGCAAACAAGGTTTTGAGTATTACAAGTGATGCTGTTCAACATCTTTTTGATTCCCTCAAGGTGATCGTACCCCTCCTAGGCCCTCGGAGGATGGGTTTGATAATGCCGTTATGAGGCTGAAGGCCAAACTTGGATACAAGAGGAGTGATGACATCAAGACAAAGGATCCGCGGAAGATCCTCGGGGAACTTGTGAAGGATGAGACGAAGGATGATCTGGCTCTATAGGTGATTTACCTGATTGTTTTCATCAAGGTTATTATTCCTGGTACGTCTACACGAGTGTCCAGGGAGGCATCAATGGCTGAGAATCTTGTGTTTGAAGATATGGAAAATATGGACTACTGCCAGTTGGTTGTTGATGATATTCGAAGGGTTGTGACTAGGTATCCGTTAGGGACTAGCAGAGGAAAAGCTATCACAAGTCGTGGCATCGCACCACTTCTTATGTATCTGGATTGCCTTATCATTGGCAAGAAGCCTAATGCTGACTTGAGAACTCCTCGCGTCAATTTCATGGATCAGGCCAAGCTATGTGCGCTTGCTGCTGCTGACTTGGTTAAGAAGGGTGATGATGACCTAGCCAACTGGGTGTTTGGGAAACTGCCTATGAGTGTTTCTATGCATCATTCTTTCTTGTGTAGTTTAACTTAAACTTCTGATACTATCTTCAATATATTATTCCATGTTCCTTCATTTGTTTTGTATGCAGTGGAAGACATAGGCTGCGGTTGTGTTCTTCAGGCATATCAAACATCATGTTCTTACTATGCCTTGTGCCACGGCCTAGGGAGTGTAACTTCCCCAATATTCGAGTTCTCCCGGGATGTCAATACTGGTGCTCCTCGTATAGATCCAGGAGGTTCTTCTGCCCGTGTGAGTGCTGCAGGTGGCGTGTCTTCTGAGGGTTTGTTTGATGCTACCAATCTTTCCCTTGCTAGGATTGATGGTCTTCTAGAAACTATTTGTGGGGATATGGCCTGTGTTCCACTGGTACAGCGAGGTGCTATACAAACGGTTTTTAACCCCTTTCCACGACGGCGTTCAGAACCGTCACCTAGTGAGTGTGGGCGATAGGGGGGGTCCTTCTCACACGACCCAGAAACTGTTGGGGATCTGCCCTCCTGGCACACACGCTCGACAAAATGAGGTCGTGTACGACCGGCGAGCAGTAAGTTCATCCCACACAGACAAAATACGGTTATACATACAGTAGTGCTAAAAAATACAATTATACAAACGAAATCATTTCCGGTCGTAAGTTCATCCCACATAGTCAGTCCCCGTGAAACGTTTCCGTTCGTATATACATCCCGACATAGTCACTGCAAGGAAAATGTTTCCATTCGTAGGTACATCACACACAATTTTCCCCGTTAAGTCAGTTGTGATAGCGTTCCCATTGCACACAATATTAAAAAATTTATCATTTGCGTTATTGAATGCATCGCACATGGTGCGTAGAAGAAACTGTGTGGCAAAGACTGTCCATCACACATAGTTTTTATGCGGTAAACGTTTGCGCAAGGTGGCCTAAGGCAAACAGTTTTGAAGAGAATGTCGTGGGTGATTGTTAACCAATCCAACACGGTTTATTCCTAGAAACTGTGTGCGTTGCCTTAGGTCATCGCCCATGGTATTTTCTCAATAATCATTTGCAATAGCAAAAACCAATTAGCAGGCTAATTGCCCTAATATTAATAATCCATTTATTAATCTAATTGACATTCATATTAAACACATAATATATTGCATTCCCATATTAAGGAAGCAAGATTTCATAACTGAAATACATCAGAGTACAACATGATACAGCTTCAGCACTCAGCTACCCCATTACACAACTGCACCAGCACCAAGTTCCACATGCAACATCTAGAACCTTTCAAAATTAGCATCATAGACAGTACATAGACAGATGCATCTCATTGGGAAAACTGCTGAAGCGGAAGGCAAATATTGAGCCTTCACTGATGTTGAAGGTCTTTGCAACTTTAGGCCAGTGCCTGTGGATGATTGACCATCCATCCTTTGTCCTCTTCAGAAACATTTCAATATTGAACCTTGGGTGTTGTATGAAAACCTTCCTCGTTTCCTACCATAGAGGTGGTTTGAGAGGTAATCATGAGTGAACTGCTTTGGAAAGGCCTGAAAACTAGGATGTGCATAAATATCTTCTCTATATTGGAAATGGGGCGAAGGAATAAAAAAGGCAAGGTATAATAGTGAGTACCATCTTGTAGTGAATTGATGCCTTCTTCATTGTGCAGACAAAGATCTTGTTGTTTTTTGTTGCTAATTTCTTTGTCCTAACAATCTTTCTGAGTTTCTTGACTTGATTGATATTCATGGACAACTCATTTCCCCATATGCAAAAAGGGTCCAACAGTGGGTCAAAACCTCTGACAGCAGGACCTACATGTGCAAGACCAAATTGTTAAAAACCTAAGTATTAGAATGGTTCCTGCAGTTGCACAATAATGTGCTATTAGACAACGGACCATGCATGTGCTAACCTCGATTGTAAACCTCAGTGCTTCCCATTGTTTCCCTGCAACACATATAAGGTAGTTAGTCATCAGGTTAAGTAAGGGCTCGCATGCTATCAGTAAAATATGTTGATGAAAAATAAGCACATTGCAGATTCATCAGATTAATTCCAGCCACATGGAAAACCCATTTATCCAAACAAAGCATGATTAAGAACTAGGAAATATCGCACTTGTATATGTTTCTCATGTATTAAGTGTAGCCAAATTCGATTTATTCCTCACATGCACAACAATAGTAAATTCCACCCACGCCAATTGGACATCGCATTGAAGAATTCAACCATGCAGTTAACTAAACACCACAACAAATGAACCAAACATTAACTGAGCACCACATTGCATAATATAACATGCTCATAATAGAAGATCAGACAGTTAACCGAACCAAGCATGCTTAAAACATGGAAATATAGAAATTGTGGTTTCCTCTCATGTATTTAGTACAACCAAATTCGATTTAGTTCTCACATGGTATAAAATAACAGAATGCACCCACAACTATTGAACATCGCATTGTAGAATTGAACCAAACACTTAACTAAACACCACAACACAAATGAACCAAACGTTAACTCAGCACCACATTGCACAATGTATAACCAAACCAAGCATGCTTGACAACTTGGAAATATAGCAATTGTATTCGTTTCTCATGTATTTTTTAAAGATAAATTCGATTTATTTCTCACATGGAAGACAATACAAAATTGCAGTCTGAAGAATTGAACATCACATTTGCAGAATTGAACCAAATAGTTACCTAAAGACGACAACTAATTAACCAAATGGTTTTTAAGTGAGCACCATACTGCACGACATATAGAACATATACACATGAGCAATAGATTGCATGGTAAAATTAGATAGCACAATTCACTAGAATTTGTTAAGCAAAGGCAGGAGCAGCACATGCAACGAGTAAACCTAGGATGCTTAACCAGCTTAGCTAGCAAATGGCAAGGTGCTCCTCAAAGATCTGGGGGGTCGGCATGAATGGTAGCCATCGCGACCTCATCCGCGCATGCGGCCACGATTTGCTTCTCCGCTGCCAAATGCTCCTTGAGCATCTAGCTATACTGTCTCATGGCTTAGGGCGGGTCTTATTTGGTGGATGGGCCGATGATTTGGGTGGAAGGTGTCGCGGCGGCGGTCAGGGCATGTGCGATGTGGAAGGAAGAGGAGGATGGGGGTCTGGTGTGGATTACCTGCCTGGATAGACAAGGTCGAGCAGCGTGAACAAGGTTCACCGGTGAGGGGGTGGTGCTTCTAGCAAGGAGTGAAGGTTTCAACTTGGAAAGGAAGGCGGAAACAGGGGAAATGTGGCTTTTGGTAAGGGGGAGGGGGCGGGGAGGTAGATATTTCCGTGGAAGCCGAAAATTTGGAATTGCTTCAGCGAAAAACTGGTGCGCAAAGTGTCATCAGACACAGTCCCTTATTCAGAACTGTGTTTGATATGTGAACATCACAAACATTTCAGATAGCTTAACTCGTGTGCGATGACTTTAAACGTCAAAAATTTTGGTTCCAAAATGCCTGGTTACAGTGCTCATCCATTTCATTGCATAATTTGGGTACACAAAGGAGACTACAACGCACCCACACTTCTTAATCGAGCAAGTTCAGCAATTAAATAGAGCTAGCTGGCCTAAACATTACTCTAACAAGTTAAAGACCAACGCTCTTAATTAAACAAAACAAAGAGTACTACTACGGCTGGTGCTCGTCGATCTCTGCCGCATCCTCCATGTCTAGCTCGCGCTCGATGGTCTCCTGGGGAAGGAGCTCCATGGCATCCATCGCACCATATTCGGCAAGCATCTCCCCATCCACGTCCGCCATCTCTTTGGAAAAGGCCGCCACGAGCTAGGCGTGGGTGGCCACGATCTGTTCTTGGAAGGGCTTCGTCGTTGCAAGGTATGCGGCGGAGGAACGGACGGATGCTCGAATGCTCTCGGCTATTGCCAACTCTTCTGCCGTGGGTTGCCGACCATTGTTGGAGAAGCTTCATTCGATTTGTGCGATGACCTCCACGAGCTGGGGGTGGGCGGCCTCGACATGGTCGTGGGCAGCCTCCATAAGGTCTAAGGCTGCCACTGTGCAACAGATAGCTGTTGTGCCGCTCTCACCAGTTGCTATCCCCGAGGCAGATGTTGTTGCCGCCACCTGAGAAGCAACAGCAACCGTTTGGGCTGTGTGGCCGCCCTGTTGCAGATTGTGGCCGCGCTCATGCACCTTGTTAGCACGCGCATGGCGGCTGCGGCCGCGCTCTTGCCGGAGTGGGCCATCAAAGTTGCCCTCACAACATGGGCCGACGTCCCCATCTTTCACCGGCGATGACTGAATAGTGAAATGATATTTGGGGACCGAGCTAGTGTGCTTGACATGATGGCTATGGACTATAGTCGACGCACCTTCTCGCGTAAGCCATAGTTGTACTATACACGGACGGTGCTCCAGGATATTTTGTACTGCATCTCACATGGTTGGTGATAATAAACTGTGTGGGATCTACTTGATTTTTAATTTTGATTTGAATTACATAATGGGGTCACAGTGTCAATGGACGGTGTTTGAATTGCTAGACCTTTTATCTGCAGTGAACATGCAACTATATGTGTGTCGTAAAAAAGTTGGAATTGTTCAGGGTTCGTTTGGACATTTTTATACGGTAACTTGGTTTTCTAGGCATTTTAGGTGCACAATTCAAAATTAAACCACATGCTCCAATCCATAAAAATGGGTTGCAAAATCAAATGTTTTCCTTGGTTGCAAGCTTAGGTCACATGCAAGAAATGGGAATGAATGTCAAACACCTTGACACTGTCGCTCAACCGCTAACATTGAGACACATGCTTTTAACATTCTAGTAAACCAAAAACTCGTCTGAAATTCATGAAACTTGACATGATATCATGGAACTTCTTCTTCTGCGACTGCGATGTTGCTTGTTTTGGAGTTCTTCTTCTGCGACTGCGACTGCGGCTGCGATGTTGCTTGTTTTGGAGTTCTTCTTCTGCTTCTTCTTCGATCAGGGATAGGTTCCAGGTCGGCAGCCTGGGCTAGCAGGGTGGATGTCGTTTGAGTTTCTATTTGTGTTTCATCTGTAGTCGGATGTGGTTCTTATGTTTGATGTATTGTTGTATTCATGTGGCATTGTATGCTTCTTGTATGTACCCCCATCTATTATGTAATGTTGATGTAATGATATCCACCTTGCAAAAGCGTTTTAATATGCGGTTCTATCCTTGGTGGGACCTTCGAGTCTCTTTAGGATAGTATCGTATATTGGGCGTGACAGATAGCTAGTCCTATCAGAGACTACGCTCCTGGCAGCCTCCGTCTTGCAGCATGTAGAAGAGAGTAGAATGAAGTCCTCCAAGTAGTGTCGCATAGCATAATCCTACCCGGCGATCGTCCCCTCGTCGCCCTGTGAAAAAGCGATCACCGGGTTGTCTGTGGAACTTGTCTGGGTGTTTTTTATAAAGTATCCGGTTCTAGTTATCATAAGGTCAAGGTACAACTCCGGGTCGTCCTTTTACCGAGGGACACAGCTATTCGAATAGATAAACTTCCCTGCAGGGGTGCACCACATAACCCTTTGGCCGGACACACTTTCCTGGGTCATGCCCGGCCTCGGAAGATCAACACGTCGCAGCCCCACCTAGGCACAATAGAGAGGTCAGCACGCCGGTCTAAATCCTATGGCGCAGGGGTCTGGGACCATCACCCTTTGCACACCTGCATGTTGCATGGGCGGCCGGAAGCAGAACTAGCCCCCTTAATACAAGAGCAGGCTTACGTTCAATCCGGCGCGCGCCACTCAGTCGCTGACGTCACGAAGGCTTCGGCTGATACCACGACGTCGAGTGCCCATGTCTTTCCCGCGTAGTTGGTTAGTGCGTATAGGCCAGTGGCCAGACTCAGATCAAATACCAAGATCTCGTTAAGTGTCTTATTTTGAAGTAATCGCGGACACCGACGAGGGCCAGGCCCACCTCTCTCCTAGGCGGTCTCAATCTGCCCTATCGCTCCGCCACATAGTAACAGCCGGGGGCCGTCGGGAACCTAGGCCCACCTCTACCGGGATGGAGCCACCTGTCCTTTCATCCCCCACATCGGAATTACTTGCGGGTACTCAACGAGCCAACCCAAATTTAGTCACCATCTGTATAGTATATGTATATGTATAGTATATACCCGTGATCACCTCCCGAGTGATCACGGCCCGATAGTATAGCAAGTCAGACTGACAAGAATGTAGGGCCAATGATGATAAACTAGCATCCTATACTAAGCATTTAGGATTGCGGGTAAGGTAGCAACGACTGTAGCAACAATGACAGGCTATGCAACAGAATAGGAGTAACCGAACAGTAACAAGCTACACTACTCTAATGCAAGCAGTAAAGAGAAGAATAGGCGATATCTGGTGATCAGAGGGGGGGCTTGCCTGGTTGCTCTGGCAAGGAGGGGCGTCAACTCTGTAGTCAAACTAGGGGTCACCGGCAGTCTCAGGGTCCACCGAAAAGAAGTAACGGAGGGGGACACAATAAATAACAGAGCAATTAAAGCATCACAAAGCGTAACATGGCAATACGCGGTGCTAGGTGTGCCCAAACGTGGCAGTAGGTGGTACCAGCGGAAGGGGGAAACATCCGGGAAAGTATCTCCAGTGTTTCGCGTTTTCGGACAAATGAACCGAAGGTGAAATGTTGCAGGTTCACTATGCTAGGGACGCGTGGCAGACGAACAGGCTGCGTACCTGGATTCGTCTCGTCGTTTTGAACAACTTTCATGTACAAAAATTTTCCATCCGAGCTACGGTTTATTTTATATTAATTTTAAAAGATTTAATCATTTTTAGAATTTATTTAATTATTCTAAATCAACATTATCCAGAATAGTGTATGCTCACATCATCATGACGTCAGCATGACATCAGCAGTCAACAGGGCGTTGACTAGGCCAAACTGGCATGTGGGGTCCGCATGTCATTGACTGAACAAGCTAATCAGGGTTTAATTAAGTTAACTAGTGATTAGATTAATTTAATCAGGATTAATTAAGTTAACTAATACTTTAATTAATTAATATTTTAATTATTATTATTTATTTATTATTTTCTTTTACATTTTCTGTTAAAACTTTCTGTGGGCTGGGCCCCTCTGGTCAGTGGCACAGAGGCCATAGAGGGTCGGGCCAACGGGCACCGTCCGAACGGGCGAGGGGAAAGCGGGCGATGGGCATAGTGCGGGTGCTCGCAGACGACGCCATGAGAGGTGAGGGCGAGCGTGCCTGGGGCCTCAGTGGCCGGCGATGATGGGAGCAGCATCGGGCGCGGGGAGTTGCGGGGCACGCGCGCCGGCGTGACAAGCCGTGGCGGCCTTCGGCAGGTGCGGGGGAGCCCGGTAGGTGCCGGAAGCTACAGGCTGCAGGGGGCGGCAGAAGGCGCAACCCCGACGCGGCAGCACGGGCAAGCAGGGCATGAGGCCACCGCGAGCGGGCGGCAGGGCGGAGCGGGACCCCGCAGGCAAGGCGCCGTGAGCGCGGGCACCGGACGCGCACGGGCGTGGACGACACGGTCGAGGCCAGATCGTGTGCGAGCGCGAGGGGGAGGCGGTGCGGTGCGGTGGCCATGGTGGCGTTCGGCGATCCAGACGGGACAAACGACGGTGACGGGGATAGAAGAGGAGGCCGGGGGCCTCACCGAGGGACCGTAGGCGATGGGGCAGTGGGGGTTGAGGAGGAAGATGGGGACGACGTGCGGCGGTTGAGGCGGAGGAGCTCCAATCGACGGCGGTGGTTGGCGACGACGGGCGACGGCGCCGGGCCGGCGATGAGTCGAGGCCGAGGCTTCAGGCAGGTGCTGCGCGAGGGAGAGGAGGGCTCGGAGGAGTCCGAGAGGGGCGGCGCCGGCGATAGCGAGCAGCGATGGGGTTGCAGCCCCCGATCCAGACCGGGGGCGAGGGAAGGAGAGTAGTGGGTGGAGTGCTGGGGAGGCGAGTGGGGCGACGGGAGGAAGTGGGAAGGGGCCGCTAGGGTTTCGGGGGAGTGGGGGTTAAGGCACGGGGTGGGCCGACCTATTGGTTGGCCTCCGATGCGAGCCGGCCTGGTTGGTCCACAGGCCAGCTGGGCCATGGCCTAGATGGTGGGGTTCCTTTCCTCTTTTTTTCTAGTTTTGTTTGTTTGTTTTTATTCTTTTCTTTGCTTTCTGTTTTCTTTTATTTCTTTAATATTTTATAGTTTTACAAAAGGTAAAACCCACACCTAAAATAGAGTTACAATTCCAACTACCGTCACAAAAAGTTTTACCCCTGAACAAAATATTTTAGTATTTTATAAAATTCAGAAGGCACTTATTAATTGTTTTAGCTACTGTTTATTCATTTTAGATTATTTAACATTTTATAGAAGTGTGGTCTCTCGGCCATAATTACCTATGCATTATTTGGCTCCACCCGAACATTTAGTTTTAATATTTGAAAACCTTTATTGTTTGCCTTTATTTTAATTTTGAAATTTGAACCGGTTTCGAACTAACGCGAGATTAGTAACAGTAATCAAGGTGACGTGGCATCATTAGCAGACGTTCACTGTAGCTTGATTACCCGGGCGTCACAGCTGGCGGCTAGGGCGGCCGATGATGGGGTGGCGGCCACGACCACCACCTCCCGCCTTCGGGCCGCAGTGGCGGAGCGGATGATAGCCACAATGGCCGGCAGTTGGGTGGCGGCCACGACAGCCACCTCCCGCCTTCGGGCCGCAGTGGCGGAGCGGATGATAGCTACAGTGGCCGGCAGTTGAGTGGCGGCCATGATAGCCACCTCCCGCCTTCAGGTCGCAGCGGCGGAGTGGGTGATAGCCCTGGCTTTCGGCGGTGGTGTGGCAGAAACGGCGGCCGGCAATAGCTGCCGACGGGCACCGACGGCGGAGCGTGTGGTGGGTGTTCCGCGCAAACCCAACAGGGACGCCACGCGCACTACACTACGCCAGGGATTGTGCCGCCGCCGCGGTGTAGCCTCCTAGTTGGAGCTGTCGTCTGATTACGGCGGAGTGGCTGAGCGACCATGGAGGACCAGTGCCATTGGTGATTGTGTGAGAAGCAGACGAGATAAGCTATAGGGAGGGAGCGGGAAATGCGATGATGGACTCGCCGGCCGTGAGGGTTTTTATAGCAGGCCAGTAAGTATTGGGATTTTTGGGGATTTCACCCAGTTGGACGGGAAGCTTGTGTGGGAACCCAGTTTGGCCAAAAGAACGCTCCCGCACGCTGCGCAAGCGTGCGCTGTAAGCCGTATGTGGCAACGCGGTGACAAGACGTGCGAGAGGAGGACGAAAGGCCACGTACACATACGGTTAATTAAAAAATGTTTGCGATTGAATTACCTACTATACACCCGTCCTGGTTTATAAGTAGGATTTAACTAATAAAATACGAATGCATGTAACCAAAGATTATATAGTTGGATTGGTATTTGAACATAGTTTCCAATTATATAATTTTTATAACATGCATTAACATTTTGTTGGTTAAATTTGAGGGAAAAGTATGGCACATAATATAAAGGGGACTATAGAGCAAGATGGAGGTAGTAGCACACGCCCGCTCTCTATACAGCGACGCGAGTGTTGGCTGTCTTGTGGGCGACCATTTCCTATGTGCTCAACCGCTCTATGCATGTGGTTGCTTGCGGTTGAGGCGGCCGTGACGCGCTCTGCTCGCGTCCCGCCGCGTGCACTCTGCTCTCTTGCGTCCCTCCGGGTGCTCTGCCCTCATCCCTCCATGCGCGCTGCCAGTGTTTGGGGCCGGCGCACGATCGCGCACGTTTGTGTGCATGCGGTTGCGTCGGGCACGGCTCCACAATGCAGTTACCCGATGCAAAAACTGCCATGCGGACGCCCCGAGAATCCAGGCCGCCCGGCCCCCATTTATTCCTACAGCCATTTACCTTCATCTCTCGCGTCACATGACACAATAAGAAGCTCCACGACGACACATACAGAGAGGATATCCAGCGGTTCCAATGGCGATCCCCGTGGCTCTAATGGCGTTCCTAGTGGCCGACGACGACAATGGTGAGCAGTTCACCACGCATCACGTAGTGAACACCCAAGTGATGGGGAAGGCCCTCTCGGTGATGTACATGAATGATCCAGTGTCGGTGGAGAGCTCCATCCAAACCATGGAGCAGTTCCTTGCCGAGGACAAGTACCAAGTGGTCGGCTTCGACCTCGAGTACACCATCGGTCGTGCCGGGCACGATCAGAAGGTTGTCGTTGTCCAGTTGTGCGTGCGACATGACGTCCTCGTCTACCACTACCACTTGGCCACAAGGCCTTGCGAGCGTTTCTCCAGGTTTATCAACACCTCCGACTACAAGTTCGCTGCGGTGGACACCACGAACGATCTAAAAGTGCTCAAGGCTTCGGGCTTGAAATACCCGAATCTTGTCAACATCGAGGACCACTACAAGGTCTGGGGCAGCGCCAAGAACAAACTGAACTCCCTGGTTGACCTCGCCTCGGCCATCATCGACCCCTACTACATGAAGATGAAGGATGAGAGCAAGAAGGACAAGGACACCTGGCACAGTGTTTGTCATGAGAGACTGGATGAAGAACACATCAAGTACGCGGCCAGTGATGCGTACACAAGCTACAAGATGTACAGGCGGATCGTTGACATGAGGAAGTGTCTTGTTCATGCCCTAGCCGAGGGATCAAGCCACAGAGCAGTGGCGGGAGCGTCACGAGAAGTATATGCCTAAACGATCATTTCTCCTACTTTGGAATGCATGCAATTGTTTATTGAGCTGTGTGCGAATGATCTGTATAGTCACTTATTTAATTGGATGTTTATTTCAGTTATATATATATATATATATATATATATATACAAACACACACACACACATACATACATACATACATGTTATTCTTCTATAGACAGAGCAAATCACACGGGTCTTCGCACACATTTCTGTTCATGGACCTGTTTGCCGCGTATCGCACACATATTATTCAGTTGAACCATTTCCATTGTGTTGCGCAATAAAGGCTGGAAAGAGGGATCTACAGCAGCAAGGTCTATCAAGGTCTTTGTTTTGTAATTTTTGACATTTCTTGTTTTTTGAACACATGTTGATTGGCTTGAAGAAGGTCTATCTCGTTACTTTTGGTAATTGTTTATATGCAAGCAACTAGTTTGCATTTTTCAAAGTTTTTTGTATGAACAGAATCACACACGAACTTACTATAGTAACCGTTTGTGTTATAATTTCTCATCGGAAACAGTTCATCCGAGTGGGCTGTTTGCTGCGTATCACACACATCTGGTTTACACGAATTGTTTGTGTTCTTTTGGCTGAACGCAAATGCCACATATCACACACATCTTGTTAAGATGAACCATTTCCGTTCTCTTGCGTAATCAAAAACAGTTTGTCTGAGTAAACCGTTGCCGTATGTCACACACACCTTGATCTGGCTGGCTGTTTCTATAGCATTCCCTAACAGCACACAGTTCATCGGAGGGAACTGTATGCCGTATATCGCACACACATTGATATGGCTGCCTGTTTCTGTTGTTCTTCCTCATTGCAAATAGTTCTGCTAGATCAACCGTATGCCCTTCATCGCACATGCAACTAAAATATGAACCGTGTTTGATGCATCAGTCATCACAAACATTTTGCACAGTTTAGACGGTTTTCTTAAACAACCGTTTGCGATTATTGCATCGCACACAGTTTCTCAAAGGGTCTCTGATCATAGTGTCATGTTAGCAGCATCATGTAGTCGTGTTCCGACAACTGTTGAGCATCTTAGTCGCGTCGGTGGCATTCTTCCTCCCGGCCATGGTTTTGATGCTGAGTCTTTGAAGGAAGTTTTGTCAATTGAAGCTAAATTTCTTGCCGAGCTTCGTCAGATCACTAACCTCCGTACTAGCTTTGGGATGTTCAAGGAAATGCAGGATGCTCATTGCAATCCTTTTGAAGATGAGGCTAGTGTTGTTGTCAGATAGATCTAGAGGCAAGATCCTGTTCGTTTGGGTCCTGAAGGAGGCCATGAGGAACATACCGAAGAGGTTTGTTTTATGTTGGATTTTGATAGTTCTTTGCATTAATGTTGATTGTTAGCTTTCAGTTATTACTATTTTTTGTCATAGGTTACCCTTATTGATTTCATGTTTTCTAAACTTCTTCTTTTTAGTTTTAGTCTTTCGTAGGTGACTTTCTCTTTTTGCAGTATCTGAACTTAAAGGTCTACAATATCTGCACTTCTAAGCTTTCCATAACTGGCCCTTTTGTTCCCTTTGTATGATAGTAGTTTGATATGTGACCTTCTATGTTTACTGCCTTTGAACTTCCTCCATGTGCCAGTGGTTATAGCTGACCTTCTTTAATTATGTCATGTGAAATTCTCCTGATTAGACATTATGTTCTATATGGTTTTTTGTAGGGTGTTGATGATGATGCTAGGGTTGATGAGGATGTCTTACCTGAAAGTGCATCTGTCCATGTGCATGAATCTACTCCCGCAAGTGATTTATTTGTTGATGAGGCTCATGGCAGTGATCATAAAGTACCATTTTCATGTCCATTTATACCATCATAACTGGTCCTTTTGTTCCCTTTGTATGAAAGTAGTTTGATATGTGACCTTCGATGTTTACTGTCTTTGTACTTCCTCCATGTTTTAGTGGTTATAGGTGTCCTTCTTTAATTATGTAATGTGAACTTCTCCTAATTAGACATTGTGTTCTATATGATTTTTTGTAGGCTATTGATGATGGTGCTAGGTTTGATGAGGATGTATTACCGGAAAGTGCATCTGTCCCCATGCATGAATCTAGTCCCGCAAGTGATTTATTTGTTGATGAGGTTCATGGCAGTGATCATAAAGTACCATTTTTCTTGTCCATTTTTACATTTTTTATTCTACTTGTACATTTTATCACTATGTGCCCACTTTTAATGACTTCTTGTTCTTGCTGCAGAATGATGATGCTAGTGTTCCTTTAGAGAAAATTGCAGACAAGGCTGTATCAGGCACCGACTGCTCCGATGGGCTGGACCCAACTGAACCTCAGTCGTCCATTGGTGCTGGGGTTCCTGATGCCGAGCCGGGAAAGACAGCTGGAGATATTATTTCAGAGAAAGATCGAATCGAGGATACTATTGAGACTGGTAGTGATGTTGCAGAACCGGAGAAGTCTCATGTAGTAGAGCCATCAGCTGTTGTTGATGCTGGTTCTCCAGCTCTTCCTACTGCAGCACAACCAACAGTTTTTGTTGTTTCAGATTCTCTAGCTGCTATAGCAACTACTGGCATCCTTGCCGACGACACTGCAATGTCTACTGGAGACGATGATAAAGACACTAAAAGCGATAGCTTGGGAAAGGAAAATGATCATTCCAGTGCTGAAACTGGTCTAGGCAAGAATGCATAAAGAGAGGAGCATGCTTCTCTCTTCTTTCCCCGTCCCCATCCCTTTTGTTGTTGGTTTTAGTCCATGATATCTCTATGTACTGTCTGTGTGGTCCAAGTTGAACTTCTGGGTTTTGCTTTGTCGTGTGGTTTTTATGTGGGGGAAGGTTTGTAATGCATGGGTTGTGATATTTATAAACCTACGGTTTTATCTTTTGGTGTAGCAGCCGAGATGTGCTTGTGTTTGTTTGTTGCTCCTATTGTGATCTATGTGTTTGTATGTTGCTCTTAATTTATATTCTTTTTGCTGAGAAGATAGTGAACTGGCTGTCATCCGGAAGAAGGTTGATGACTTTTATTTTAGTGTAACTAAGCTTAAGAATGATCGTTCTAAAAGGTGAGTGCAGCCTATCAGAATTTATATCCATCTAACTTATGAACTACATGTGGTTTTATACCTGAACTTCTTTACTTTCTGTTGCTGAACTTCTTTGCTTTCTGGTGCTGAACATCTTACTTTTTGTACTGTCTGTTTGTGATGTAGCCAAACTTCTGTGCTTTTATATGTGATGAACTTCTTGAGTTCCTGATGCTGAACTTCCTTTACTTTCATTGCTTGTTTTAGATCAAAGATTATGTTGCAAAACAATGAGTGTGAAGCTATTGTTGAGGATGCCGCAATATCTTTTTCTCCTCACGGAATGCTTCGATCTAATGTAGTTGAGGCTGCATTGTATTGTCTACGTGCCAAATACCAAGGATCGGATAAACTCATCCTGCCGTATTGGGTTTGTGTAAGTCAACCCTATAGTAACTTCTTTTCTGTTTTGTTCTTTACCATATTTGTTAAAACATTTTGGTCTCATTGTATTTCATATGTTGTTGTTATCTGGATTATATTAGGACAAGATTTTCAGAGGGCAGTTTGATTCCGTGTGAGGAAGTAATTTTTGGCGACTGGTCCAGATAGCATGGATGCGCATGATTCTGTAAGCAATATTTTGTTCTTTGTCTCTGCATTTATTTCCATTGTGATCCACTCTGTTTATATTGTTTTATTTTCTTGTATTGTTAATATTAATTTTCAGTTTTCTATGATTAGTGTGTCTATCTTGCGTCAGGTTATTTTCCCTACTTTTGACCAACCTGAAATTCCTGCTCACTTGGGTGGTGTTGGTCACTGGGTTTCCATCTTTCTTGACCTGAAGAATTCAAGGCTCCAGCTTCTTGACTCCTACTATGGACCAAATGATGACTGCGCAATACGCCTGTTTCGTCGGATGACCGATAACGTCAAGAAGCTTTGGACCGATGCCAGCACTGACAGGGGGACACCATACAATCCTCTTTCTATTGACTATTTCCCTTTGGATTGGATTGATGTCCCCCAGCAGACTAGCAAGTATGTGTTCCACTTTTCTCTCTATCACTTTTGCTTAATTGTAGTTGTACATAATTTCCAATGTCTTTTATTCTTTGGCTTTCTTTTGTTTTAACAATGTTATTTTTTTGTTTGATGACAGT
Source organism: Triticum aestivum (assembly GCF_018294505.1). Classification (NCBI taxonomy): domain Eukaryota; kingdom Viridiplantae; phylum Streptophyta; class Magnoliopsida; order Poales; family Poaceae; genus Triticum; species Triticum aestivum. The sequence continues at coordinate 234,272,101 of NC_057804.1, read as the reverse complement.
ATCGACTGCGGATTCTTCATGCTTACGAATGTTAATTCATTTCATGAAGGGGTTCTTGCAAACTATTCCCATGAAAATATCTTGGATATCAGGAAGACATGGTTGTACTCAATTGCATCTTCTAACTTGTTTGAGACAGACTTCCATGGTCTGTTTGAATACTATACATGTAAGTCTTGAAACTTGGACTTCTTAATTGGACAGCATCTTTTATTGTACATGAACTTCATTATTATTTTTATTTTGCTTGTGTATTTTGTTTCAGTATTTTTTCCGTTTCATTGCTTACTTGGACGTCAACATTTTTTCTACCGGAACCTCAAAGATGGTACCTTTTTATGCTTTTGTTGGTTGTAGTTGAATGCTTTCAATTTCATCAGTTTATCTTGAACTGTGCCTTGGGTTATGCTTGAACTTCATTAGTTTTTAAATTCAACACATTTTTAGGTCAACTTGAGTAGTTACCATGTCATCTATATTTTTTGGACTGTACATTGTGTTGTACCTGAACTTCAGTTATGTTTAATGGTCTTTTTCCCCTTTTTTGACAGTGGAGCTGTTGGACTTGACCGATTAGCACTACTCATTCCTCGGGACACAGGAATACCAGCCTAGGGAGGAATCGATGAGTATAACTTTGAGAGAAGATGATAGCTCTTGAATCCTTATTCCTTCAAAGTTGGGGAAGCAGGCTGTCAATATTTGTGCTACTCCAAATACCCCTTGCTCCAAAAAGGTTGGTGCAGTCGAAGCAAAGGTGATTTCGTCGGATGATGATTTTGAGAAGATTGCTTACCTGAAGAATTGTAAATCTGCTGCTGGTGCTGTTGTTGGGAGAGGTGGGAAGAATGATGTCATCACAAGGAGGAATCCGACAGTTGAGTCCGGCAACATAACTTCCTCAAAGAGAGCAGCAAGATTGCCTATGAAGTGGTGTTCTCCTGTTGCTCCCCTAAATAAATACAGTTACCCTCATCTATCTGAGGCCCAGAGGTTGAAAGAGTATGTGCTTAGTGAAAATGGTCTAAAGAAGTATTCTGAGTGAGTATTTTCTTCTTATGTTTTTTTGCTACCATATATGCTACTTTTTGTGAACTTTTGATTTTATAGTATCTGAACTTCTATCCATTTTCCTTGTCTTGGAGTTGCGCTTCTAATATTTTTCCCATCCTTTAAATCCGCAGCACAAGCTACTGCATGTTTACCATCCCTGGGAATGTGATTGACCTCATAGGACGTGTCCTTTATACTCTTTTAGATCAGGGGCAGCAGATGGAAGGATGCGTAATGGACTTTCTCATAAACTTGTGGAAGGATAAGCCGGAGACCTCTAAGATCTTCTCTTATCCTGACAGGGTTGTAGTGAGTCCCTAATTCATACATGTTTTTGTTCTTTTAATCCTATCTCCCTTGTGTGCGCTAGTTTTGTTGTAGTGGCATTGGGAGGTGTTTTAGTTTTGTCATGATTATTTCGTGTTCTTAATCTTTTTTGTTTATGGTCTGTTTTGTGAATGCAGTACTGCCTGGAGTATGATTTTTTGGTGCATCAATTCCAAAATTCGATGCAAAAAAATTCAGGTAAACTACTCCCAATGTTTGCTCGCAAGGGGGAAGACCTTCTTAACGCAAAGCTGGTTAGGTTTTCATAACTCTTGCTTTATTTTATTTTATGTAAATCCTTTTGTGTAGTTTGTCTATAGTTTTTGTTAATCTTGGTTGTTCAATGCTTATGGTTTATAGTTTGTGTTCACCATTTTTTCAATCTTGGGAGGTTTTGTTGATACTTTTCAAGTCAATTAACAAAATGGTGCACTACAGTGTATATGTGTTGAATATATATCGTGGTAGCATTGACATGCTTGATTCACTTCCTTACTCTAATAAGGGAATTTCACGAACATGTTTCCATGGAGACTACCAAAATATGGCGAGTGTTTCTTAGCCTCAACCTCCCTTGATATTCTTTTTTTGACATGAAGTTTATTCTGCCTTCTGTTGACAAAATATTTTTTGTCTATGTTTGGTAATACTGCTTGAAAGTTGTGTGCTTGAACTAACTATCATTTGACAGTTGAACTTCTAGTATCCTTTAGCTGTATTTTATTCAAGTGTCGCTTTATGTATGTGAAATTAACAATTTTGGTAAAGATGATTTTGATTTCATCTTATTTGTCATTTCTGGCAGATCAAAAGATTTGTTGGGTTGCTGGAGGAGATGTACGGCAAGGCTGCGTACAAAGCGAGCAAGTAGCCAAACTGGGTGCATATTGCAAAGGGGGCGACTTTTATTGATGTTCCAAAGCAAGTGAATAGTGCTTCTGGTTTCTTCGCCATGAAGTTCTGCTCTACATATGATGGCGATGAGCTTGTTGATGATGTTGGTGATGTGGAACTATGTTTTTGTCCTTGTTCTTGTCTCATCATCCTTCCATTTTTCTTGTGTGTTTTTGCCGACACGCTCTTGGTGTGGTTTTAGTTATCATTTGCTATTTTTTATTCTTTATTCTTTTTTGTTTGCTGGCTGCTGTAGATGACTAGAAGGCCGAGTTCATGCACACTCTAGTCTTTAGCGAGAAGAATGAAATTGTGCGCGAAGAGCTTCCTACCGAGATCCAGTCCTTGGGCCCATGAATTCTGCTTGTAGAAACATTGGTTTTAGTGTAGATTTGATTTCGTAAAGATTTAGGTTTGATAATGATTGGGACGATTTCAAAAAGATTTGGTTGTAAGAATGGTCTACTAATTTGTGTATCCATAGCTACAACACTATTATTTATGTTATTGAGGACAAATGTATCTGGTATGAAGAATGATTGGCTTGTGAATTTCAATGTATTGCATCATTTTCAGTATTCCAGTAGTGTATGTTTTTTCCCCAGCATATCTACTTGAACTTCTGTCTGGGTTATGGTAGAACTGCTAGTTTTTTTGTGGACAGTTTTTTTGCCCACAAATCCAGTGTTGTTTAATTTTTGGCCCCAAAATATGAACTTGAACTTCTGCTTGAGATCTGGCTAGGCTGCTGGTTTAATATGGAGATAATTTTTGTGCTGTATAATGTACTATTATTTTTCAACTCAACCAAGATGTAGCCTTTTTGCATAGAATCTATATGTGCTTTTTCTGATTGTATAACTGCGAATAGTTTTCAACTATAACTTCATGTAAAAATATTCTCATAGACTCCTTCACGTTTCATTATCTTTTGTCGGTATTCTACGTGAACTTCGCCATGTATCCAAACAGAACTTCATATCTGAATGCGTCGTCTTAGGCTTACTAACCTTAGTTTATAGGGCAATACTTATTTTGCCAATCATATTTTTCCTACATCGATTAATGAATCAGAACTTCTTCTGTAAGCTGGCTTGAACTTCATACTGTATATTTTCATTTCATTGTTGCTTGCTCTTTTTTGGAATACAACACCAGCACCTCCTCTCATAATATATCAGGACTTCTACCATAAGAGTATCACTACTAGGGAAAACCTTATACACAGAATCTTACTAGAAGCCCTCTTCAAAATACATCGCTATTGCTATTTAGGACCAGCGCGTTCAAAAAAATGCGCCATTGAAAGAAAAATAGCAGTACCGCGTCCCCTCTAAACCGTGCTACTGCTCGAATTGCCATGACCTCACCGTCCAGCTAGTTATAGCAGTAGCGCCCTATAACGAACCGTGCTACTTCTATAGATGTTAGAAGCAGTGCAATTCTGTATAACTCGCTACTGCTAAGTTCATCCCACAATTTAGTCCCAACTTGCTCCACGAACAGGGTGTTTACCACCTTAAATATGTTATTTCTCAAACTATCACAACCACTTGGTCTTCACTGAACTCTATGTGTAGAATTTGTGGCCGCAATATGAGTCTTCTCCGGTTCCTACCAGAGAGGACTCATATTGGCAATTCAGATTGTACACAAAAAGATCATTGATGGCCAATGCATTTTTGCACTGACAGACAATGTATTTTTGCATGCTAACACTTAGGAGTAGCGCTTTTAGTAGAAAAGCGCTACTGCTAGTCCAACTTAGCAGTAGCATGCATCCCCGCACAACGCTACTGCTATTCTCATTAGCTATAGCGCGTTTTCTTACCCGCGCTACTACTAACCCTACCTTATTCCCACGCGCGCGGCCGACCTTCTCTCTCACTCACTCTCCCCCTCTCAGTCACTCTCGCCCGCGCCGATAACCGTCATCGTCCGTCGTCGCCGCCGTCGTCGGCTGTCCGCCACCGAGGTACTCCCTCCTTCCGTCCCTCCTCCTCCCACCGCGCCCTCCTCCCTCCTCCTCCCACCGCGCCCTCCTCCCCCCTCCTTCCACCGCGCACTCCTCCCTCTGCCTGCGGCCGCCCCCTCCTCCCTCCTCTGTCGGCAGCCCTCCTTCCACCGCCCCTCCCTCCTCCTCCTCGCATCGCCCCTCCCTCCTCCTCCCACCGCCCCTCCCTCCTCCTCCTCCGGTCGCTCCCTCCCCCTCCTCTCTCCTCCCTCCCTCCCTTGTCTCTGTTCTTGCAAATTTTAGGTGTTTTGAATAACATAGAAGTAAGAAAATTTAGGGTAGAACTAGGGTAGTAGAATTTTTAGCAAGTGTATAATAGAAATAGTTTATTTACTAAGTGATTAGTATAACTAGTTTATTTATATTAAGTGCTTAATAGAACTAGTTTATTTAGTAAGTGCTTAATAGAACTAGTTTATTTATAGTAAGTTCTTAATAGAACTAGTTTATTTAGTAAGTAGTTAATAAAAATAGTTTATTTAGTGTTAGGATTACATATAAGATATTTTCAAATGTTTATTTTCCTATTTTGAACCATTGAAATGCAATGACCATTGATAAGTGGCCTATGTTTTGTCGGAGTGTTGATTAATTTCCGTTCCGGCAAATTTCAGGCGCTTGATATGTCCTTTTTTAGCAAAGGTCATGCCGGATTTTTTAGGTTTTGCCGTCAAGTTATAATCTTTGAATTTTGAACACAGGAGATGTCTGATGAAGATGGGATCCCGGAGTGCGGGTACTGCTATGCTGACTATGGTGTGTGCGACAAGTTTCCTCACCTACAAAATGACAGGTTTTTCACCGTGAAGCTGGAAGAGACCTTCGATGTTTGTATGGTATGCAACGACAAGCATTTCATCGTAATAAATATCATCACTTGTGCTTCTTTTGTTCAACGTGTAATTTATGGATTTTTTTCAATTCGACTAGTACATCCCATGCCATGCTAGACCATATGTATTGGAGAAGCTTGGTTTTGGTTTAGATGACTTTGAAAATGTGCAGACAAGGAGGGCTCACTTAAGAACTAAACATGGTTATGAGTTTCTCGTTAAGTTCTACAATGCGGTCGATCGCTCCCATTTCGGTTGCTCTAATTGGGAAGCTCTATGCAAGGCATATGGATTTGAGGAGGGAATGCGAATAAGATTTTATATTCGTCCCGGAGATTATGATGATGATGATAGTATCGACATCTGGGTGGATGTGGATATACCTCCAGTTTTACCTAGATGTGAGTTTGTCAAACTAATTTGTTAAGTTCAGTAATTTATGTTGTTAATTGAAAAATATTTGGTTTTCATCCGTACTAAACTTATTTATTTATAATTGTCAGCTTATTTCGTATCTTCAAGAAATACTCAGAAGATAGTAGACATCACATACTACAGCTATGACTCCAAGCTTAATTGTGAGGAGAAAGGTTATCTTGTCTCATTCATAGAAGATGTTGAGGCCTTCAAAACCAGTCACTCTATCAGCCCAAATTATACTAGATACGTGCCACTAGTCCATAAATTGCTTGATGGTCATTGCCAAAAACTTGGTAAGATTTTGTTAATGATGGTAACGTCATAGCATACATTATTCTTAAGTAAACTACATTGCTAACTATATATGTTACTATTTCGTTTTTGAACAGAGGCTCCCGAAGCAGGTTGTGCCTGACATGCTATGTATCGAAGGTGATATGCATATGGTTAGCTTACGAGCAACTCCTTCGGAGGCTTACCATACTGCATACTCGATTTCTTAAAATGATAGAAGGCTCAAAATCAAAGAATGGAACAAAGTGATGAATGCGCACACGCAAATAATTGGAGACAAAATGAATGTCCGCAAGCCACAAGTTGGAGATAGGTTTATGTCCATTCTCCATTATGGTGAAGAACCAGGTTATCTATTTTATGGTATTTTAGCTAGGAGAGAGGAGTAGGTCCTACTATTAAGAACAATTAGTTATTGTTGATTATATATGACTACAATGTCTTAGACTTGATGGTGATGCTGAGTAGGAGTAGTGATTATGAGTACTATGATGATGATGAGGAGGAGTTGTTATTACAACTAGTGACGAAGTTGTTATATGATGTCTCATCATGGACGAAAATGATGATTATGAGGAGTTATATGACAATGATATATTATGATGATAAGTTGTTAATGATATGATGATGATGATGATAAGTTATTATGTCATTGGGTGAAAGAACCGCGGATTAGTTTCAAATGGATGGATCCAAAGTGACCATTGGTTACTTTGGATCCATCCACTTGAAACTAATCCAAAGTTATTTCACCTAGTGATTTAATAACTAATTATGATGTTAAAACAATCTATAAATTACTACTGTATGAAAAATAATATACACGTGTATGAATACGACCTAAAATTCAAAAGAAATGGAATACAGAATAATAGTAGTAGCGGTTGTTGTTGAAAGCGCTACTAGTAATTAGCAGTAGCGATTGGCATGGAAAGCGCTACTACTAAGAAGATATATTAGTAGCGCGTGCTAGTCGGCGCTACTGCTAAGCTTTACCTGTAGTGCCTTATCAGTAGCACGCTTACCCATGCTACTGATAGGCCAAAAACCAGCGCTACTGCTAGGATTTTCCCTAGTATTGTATATTTGTCATTTTGTTCCTTCTTGCTCTTTCATGCAGCACATCACCAGCACCTCCTCTCATAATATACCAGGACTTCTACAATAAGACTACTTGAACTTCCCAACGTATATTTCATTATGTTCCTACTTGCTCTGTCATGCAACACATTACCAGCACCTCCTCTCATAATATACTAGGACCTCTACAGTAAGATTACTTGAACTTCTACTGTATAATTTCTTTGAAACTTCTACAATAGAAGTTCAAGTAAGCTTCTCCTAAAATAGTCTTCAATAGCGGAATAGCATTCTGTACATTGACATGACATGACATAACTTTGCTTTTGTTTAATCGACCTAGTCTAATTGTTCTTCAGCCTTGCGCTCCTCTTAGGCTTTTCTTGTAGTGGTTTTTGTTTGACATGTACCTCTTCCTCTTCATCTTCCTCTTCATTTTGCTCTTGCTCTTCGTCTTCATCTTCCTCTTCCTCTTTGTCTTCATCTTCCTCTTCCTCTTCCTCTTCTTCGATGATGTCTTCATCTTCGTCTTCCTCATCCTCCTCTTCATCTTCCACCACTTTCTTGTTGTTGGCTCTAGGTTTTGCTTTATATTTCTTTTCTGGATTTTGGCTTGTCTTTTCAACATCTGTGCACTTCGGGCTTGTTCTTGCATTGTGTGGTTCATACTCCTTGCATATGCTAAAAAATCTGTTGCTAGCTTTCTATGGATGTGGTCCCTTGTTTTGTTCTAGAACTTTGGGCTGTTGTTTTTGAACGTTGGGTTGCTTGACCTCCTCAGCATCGTTTCTTTCTAAGAGTGTTGGACAAGTGAGTTTGTTGTGTCCTGCAACCTTTTTTCACACACTATATTGCATGTGTCCAAGTGGCACTCCATTCTCATGTAGCAAGATGACTCTATTTGCAGATGGTGCCTTTATTTGAGCTCTCTGGTCTATTTTCTTTGGTATAGAAAATTCTTCCTACCTTTTGTTTTAGAATACATCGGCAGTTTTATTGCCTCTTTCTACTGTTGTTGCTGCATTAGTTGGTCAACATCCTGCTTGCATCAGTTGACTTGAGCAGCGGTCTGGAGCATTTCATCTTCATAATTATGAAGGTCATCTTCATTTTCAGCATCCTCTTCAGCCATCCTTTCGCCAGCATCCGCTTGATTAACTGAATCTATTGCATCAAGATCTTCCACGAGCCTCTTGAGAACATATAATGCTTTGTCATATTGTTGCTAACATCTCATTGCTTTCTTGTTAACCATCAAATTTAGCTGCAATAGGATGTCTTGCTTGGATAGCCTTAAGCTGCCATAGGATGCAATTGTGTTGTAGCCCCTTGTATCAAATGTTGGTTGTGATTTTGCAGTCTTTGTGTACCATTTGAGGATATACTTGCCTGGAAATTTTTCAAGCTTCAGGTAGTCCAGTATGTCCATTATGTTTAGGAAGAACAGACCTACATTTTTGTGATGAATGCAGAATACATAGTTTGTGAGCCAGCAGTGAGTTTCATATAATGATACGATACTACTAGTTTAGCTATTTAATGAGTTTGTTTTTCTGCTCACCCATGTATGTCCAAAGCTTGCATTCACACTCATATATTTCATTCTTTGGGCCAACTACAACCTGGAATTCATGCTTTGACCATGCAAATATTTCTTCATCATCAGGGCCAGCCTTGTTGTGGTAGTACACAAGGTACTTAGTGGCTCTGTTGTAGGCTTTGCGCGAAATCGTGTGGCTTTTCTCATCCTAGTTCTCATCTCACTGTAGACGGCTCTCGTGTGCTTGATAGCCATGTCTTCCTCGCAGCCGTAAGTTCTTTTTATCACAGGAGTGCTTTGCACATGTCAAAAAATAAGATATTAGTCGAGCAGAGTCATGGGTTTCATTTTTTAAATACCAAGTGCACATGTTCAAGGAAGTCACAATATGGGGGTGTTTTTGTCTTAATACCATGTTGGTCATTGTTTTCTCGTTCTCCTTCTACATCCGAGTTTGTATGCAAGCATTTACCCGCCTAGCAAAATTGTGTAGGTTCTAGGTCCCCTTGACAAACCCTCTCTTGAGCACGTGATTCATGCTATCGCTTCGTTGTGTGGAAGTCATTCTAGCATAGAAAATCTTATTGTAATGTGCTGATATCCATAGTTTCCTATCACTCCACAGCTGCATCATCATCTGGTCGTTCTACAGGTTGTACTTCTGCACGTGTGTAGCCCAGGAAGCTTCAAACTCCATTGGCATTAGTGGCCAGTTTAAGATAGCTGTGAACTCCTCTTTGAATGTTTCATACTTTTTGTACAACAACGCGAGGTATTCCTTGAAATTCTCCAGGATGTGCCAACAACATAACTTGGGACGGTATTTAAGAATGATTGTGGTATAGCTTTCGCCATTGACGGGCACTCATCTGCATGAATTAAAAAAATGAAACTTGCTTTTTGCTCTGATGGTGAACTTATGTGGTACAAGTACTTGAACTTCACATGTAGCAGTAGGACTACCTAGTAGTGTCACACAATTTTTTCTTATAGAAGTGTTGTTGAACTTCTGTGGTACCCGTGCTTGAACTTCACAGGTAGTAGTAGGACTATCTAATAATGTCACCTATATTGTCCCTAAAACAGTGTTGTTGAACTTATGTGATACATGTACTTAAACTTCACATACATAACTATATTTTTCTGAACATGTTTCATATATTTTTTCTTACAATAGTGTCCTTGAACTTCTATGATTCCTGTATTTGAACTTCACATCCAGAACTATATTTTTATTAACATGTGACATATAATTTTGCTTCTTGTACTGTTTGTTAGACTTCTATGCTAACAGTGGTTGAATTGCTTGGTTTACATTATTTTCAGTTAAAACCAATGTACCCAATATAGACCCAGAGACTGAAAAGATGATGAAACTTGTAGAGTTTTTTTTTGAACTTACCTGCTAGAATGCAAGTTGGGTGTTTGTTGTTCATGCATCGTACAAATGTATCGAACATCCACTTGAATGACTTTGCATCTTCGTCTCTGATCAGGGCAACAACAAATATTGTTGACTGCAAATGATGGTTTGTTCCAACAAACACTCCCAGAGGCATAGTAAATCTGTTGGTCCTGTAAGCTGTGTCGAATGTTATGCAAACGTCAAAGTCTTGATACGCTCCTTGGCAGCTTGCATTGGACCAGAATTTTTTAATTGATTTGTCGCTATCTACTTGTATGTCATAGAAATACTCATCATTGATTGCCTTCATGTCTTTAAAGAAAGATACAAGTTTCAATACATCATCCAAATCATCTTTCTTTGCATTCATGGCTTTCCTCCAAATTATATGCAAACATGCATTTGTTATTTTTGCTAGCAAAGGGTGGTGACTTAGGATGCTATGTACATTGCAGTATGTGCATTTTTTTAATACTTACTGGTTTAGTAGGTGTCGTCCGGTCATGCTTAGAAAGTAGCTTCCATCTTCATTTTCGGATAGCATGGACATGATTGTTGTATGTTTGACATCATGGTACTATAGTAGCTTTACGTACTCCAAAATAGTGGGGTCATAATTCTTTTGTGAGTGCAAGAATACGAGCATGTCATCAGTTTGCATGAGGTGGTGATTATGATTGTACCCAGTGTCCACTGCCACACATGTGTTATCCTCTTGCACCTTCACCCTAATTCTTGAATTACATCCTGTCCCCTGCGATGTTTTGTTTTGCTTCCTGTCAGCCTCTGAAACAGAAGTTGTGTGTTTCCCTTGGAACACGCAAACAAAATACTTGTGATTGTCATTCCATCCTGTCTTCCTGATTCCAAAACAAGCATGTCTGGCGTATCTATTGTAAAATTCCCTTGCTTTCTCTACATTCTGGAATCGCATATTTAGTCTTGGTATTAGATAATCTGGGAGATTCGGCATCTACATAAAAATAAAAAATAATCCAAACAACATGTTAAAAGCAGTTTATAAACTTGTTATCCTGGAGGGAGCAGAAAAATTGCAGATCATGCAAGATGCATATATAAATACTTAAATTTTGTTCACTTACGTACGTGTATGATCGCAACTCAATGGGAGTCTGCCGCTGGCCCTCTGGGATGGGGCACAACAGAGTCATCATAGCAGGATGCAAGAGTGGATCACGAGGAGGAACGAGGGTTGAAGATGGCCTCTCTCCTGTTTGCATCCTTTTTGCTTGTGGTGGTTGTGGAGGTATTGTGATCCTGGTTTTAGTTTGCTCTTTTGTTGTGTGAAGCAATCCATCTACGTAATGTCCCGTACAATCCTGAGTTGTAGCAGAAGCAGGAGCATCCAACGGTGGTAGTGTGCAGAGCACTCTCCTCCGTGTGTGTGTGTGTTCTTGTTGGATTTGTACTAGGATCCGGTTTAGTTGCTGCCATTTGGCATTGATGAGACACACCAGGATAACCTCCAGAGTTACATGCAGGACTTGAGCTAACACCCTCCTCCATCGGTGTGCTTGGAAATCTGCTGGTGGATACAAAGAATCTGCATGGGATTTTTGGCGTCACCCAATTAGGTCGAGGCGCAAAGTGGTGCTGATAGGGCTATGACCTAGCATCTTGGAAGTCTGCATGTGTTTTGGGTGTCATCCAATTTTGGTGTGGAGCAGGTTGGTAATGTTGTTGGTGAATTTGAGGTGTGACCCATTAAGGGGTTGGCACGCCGCGTACAGGCTTAGGATTGTGTACTTGCTGCTGGGAACTTCTAAGCTTCTTTCTGTGTCTCTCATCTTGCTGGCATAAAAAAAGAATGTGTTAGAACATAGGTTACATTTGCCTATACCTGTGTAACTGAACTGAGCATTATTCACAGCCTGAACTTCTCCTATAAAAGTGTTGTTCATGTACATATTTTTCCCTATGACAGGTATCACACTCTAAACTGAGCTAAGCATCTACCCATACTTGTGTACCTCAACTGAGCACTCTTCACAAAATGAACCTCACGTTCCGAATTCTACACTATTTGAATTTTTCTATACCTGAACTGAGCACACTCCACATACTGAACTTCTTGTTTGCAAAGAGGAAATACTGTCTATAGTTAAAAAACCTGACCTTCTTGAGTTTGAATGGTTGAACCACCAGTGCATACCAACCTGACCTTCATGTGATCACATGTTTGTTTTATTTTACTTTTTTTTGCACATAACCAGGTAAGTACCAACCTGAACTCTAGCACACTGACTAGTTGAACTTCACATGGTTTTTTACATATGAATGCAGGCATATTTTTAATGTTTGCAGCCTGAACTGAGGCTCACAGACTACCAAAAATTCACATGGCTGAAAGAAGATAACACACGGCAGGAAGTTCAACCATACCTTGGATAGAAGTTCGTCCACCTTTTTCCAGCAGTAGATAGGTCACCTTGAGAGCAATTTGATGGAGAGTTAGGAGAGAAATCGCATGGAAATCCATGTCTTGCAGAGGGTGCGAAGTTCATCTGCATGAAGCAAGAAGGTCAAGTAAGGCAAGATTGAAGGAGTAGGCAAGAATAGGGAGGAAGTTCATCTACCGTTGCTAGATTTGAAGGCGTCACCTCCGCCACCTCCGCCACCGAGATGCTCCCTTGGTCACGACGTTCGCAATAGCTTGCGACTTGGCCGTTATTTGTTCTGCTAAGCCATCGGGAGGTGAGGATGGAAGAAGGAGGAGGCTTCCAGAAGTCAATGGCAGCTTCGCCGCCTCCAGGCGACGTAGGCTTCCTCGCACCAGCGTCCGCCGTCGCTCGCTCGCCCGCGCTGGCGGTCGGCTAGGAGGTGGCAATGGAGGGGGCGGAGCTGGATCCGGACGGCCAGGAGCTGCAGACAGAGGGGAGGCATTGGATCCGTCGACCAGGAGATGGAGACAGAGGGGAGGCGCTGGATCCGATGGAGTTCGACAATGAATCATGGGGGAGGTCGGTGATCGAGGGGAGGAGCGGCAAGGAGGGGGCTGGGGCTGCTCGGGATTGGGATCAGGTGGATCCTGTCAGTCGTGCGGGGCAGCAGTTCAGGAAGTTCAGGAGAGTTTCTGTCGGGCCCTTATAGGGCTGTTGTGATCCAAACAACTATTCTAATCCTGGGATTAGAATAGTGTTCTCCTATATATATATATATCCCTCTCTTGCACACTTCCTCTCTCTCTCTGTGTGTGTGTGTGTGTGTGTGTGTGTGTGTTTCTCTCCTACTCTCTCACCCACATATATAGAATGTTTCCCGTCCTCTATCTCTTTATTCCACTAGGTGTACATCTTGTGTGTTGAGCGCTGATAACCCACAAGTGTACGGGATCGCAACAACTTTCGAGGGTAAAGTATTCAACCCAAATTTATTGATTCGACACAAGGGGAGCCAAAGAATATTATTGAGTATTAGCAGTTAAGTTGTCAATTCAACCACACCTGGATAACTTAGTATCTGCAGCAAAGTATTTAGTAGCAAAGTAGTATGATAATAAAGGTAACAGTGGCAAAAGTAATATTTTTGGGTTTTGTAGTGATTGTAACAATAGCAACGGAAAAGTAAATAAGCGAAGAACAATATGTGAAAAGCTCGTATGCAATGGGTCAATGATGGATAATTATGTCGGATGCGATTCCTCATGTAATAGCTATAACATAGGGTGACACAGAACTAGCTCCAATTCATCAATGTAATGTAGGCATGTATTCCGTAAATAGTCATACGTGCTTATGGAAAAGAATTTGCATGACATCTTTTGTCCTACCCTCCCGTGGCAGCGGGGTCCTAGTGGAAACTAAGGGATATTAAGGCCTCCTTTTAATAGAGAACCGAAATAAAGCATTAGCACATAGTGAATACATGAACTCCTCAAACTACGGTCATCACCGAGAAGTATCCCGATTATTGTCGCTTCGGGGTTGTCGGATCATAACACATAATAGGTGACTATAGACTTGCAAGATAGGATCAAGAACACATATATATTCATGAAAACATAATAGGTTCAGATCTGAAATCATGGCACTTGGGACCTAGTGACAAGCATTAAGCACAGCAAAGTCATAGCAGCATCAATCTCAGAACATAGTGGATACTAGGGATCAAACCCTAACAAAACTAACTTGATTACATGGTAAATCTCATCAAACCCATCACCGTCCAGCAAGCCTGCGATGGAATTACTCACGCACGGCGGTGAGCATCATGAAATTGGTGATGGAGGATGATTGATGATGATGATGGCGACGAATCCCCCTCTCCGGAGCCCCGAACGGACTCCAGACCAGCCCTCCCGAGAGAGATTAGGGCTTGGCGGTGGCTCCGTATCATAAAACGCGATGAAACTTTCTCTCTGATTTTTTTCTCCACGAGACGAAATATATGGAGTTGGAGTTGAGGTCGGCGGAGCCTCAGGGGGCCCACGAGACAGGGGGCGCGCCCAGGGGGGTGGGCGCGCCCCCCACCCTCGTGGACAGGGTGTGGGCCCCCTGGTCTTGATTCTTTCGCTAGTATTTTTTATATTTTCCAAAAAGTGCCTCCGTGGATTTTCAGGACATTCCGAGAACTTTTGTTTTCTACACATAAAACAACATCATGGTAGTTCTGCTGAAAACAGCGTCAGTCCGGGTTAGTTTCATTCAAATCATGCAAGTTAGAGTCCAAAACATGGGCAAAAGTGTTTGGAAAAGTAGATACGTTGGAGACATATCAACTCCCCCAAGCATAAACATTTGCTTGTCGTCAAGAAATTAAGTTAATAAACTGAAAGTGATAAAGAAAAACTTTTACAAACTTTGTTTGCTCTTGTTGTTGTAAACATGTAAAGCCAGCATTCAGGTTTCAGCAAATATTATGAACTAACCATACTCACAATAACACCTCGGTCTCACAATTACTTATATCAATAGCATAATCATCTAGCGAGCCATAATAATAAAACTTGGATGACAAGATTTTCTCAAAACAATCATAACATGATATAACAAAATGGTATCTCGCTAGACCTTTCTGAGACCGTAGAACATAAATGCAGAGCACCTTTAAAGATGAAAGACTGACTAAACATTGTAATTCATGGTAAAAGAGATCCAGTCAAGTCATACCCAATATAAACTAATAATAATGAATGCAAATGACAGTGTGCTCTTCGGCGGGTGCTTTTTAATAAGAAGGTGATGACTCAACATAAAAGTAAATAGATAGGCCCTTCGCAGAGGCAAGCAGGGATTTGTAGAGGTGCCAGAGCTCAGTTTTAAAATAGAGATTGAATAACATTTTTTAGCGGCATACTTTTGCTGTCAACGCAACAACTATGAGATGGCTGCATCTTCCATACTACATGCATTATAGGCAGTTCCCAAATAGAATGGTAAAGGTTTATACTCCCCCAACCACCAACAAGCATCAATCCATGGCTTGCTCGAAATAACGAGTGCCTCCAACTAACAACAGCCCTGGGGGAGTTTTGTTTAATTATATTGATTTGCTTTGATATTTTTGGATCATGGGACTCGGCATCCCGGTTACCGGACCTTTCTCGTGAATGAGGCGCGGAGTCCACTCCTCTTGAGAATAACCCACCTAGCATTGAAGGTATAGGCAGCCCTAGTTGAAACATGAGCTGCTCGAGCATACAAAACAGAATTTCATTTGAAGGTTTGGAGTTTGGCACATACAAATTTACTTGGAACGGCAGGTAAATACTGCATATAGGAAGGTATGGTGGACTCATATGGAATAACTTTGGGGTTTAAGGAGTTTGGATGCACAAGAAGTATTCCTGCTTAGTACAGGTGAAGGCTAGCAAAAGACTGGGAAGCGACCAACTGAGAGAGCGACAACAGTCATAAACATGCATTAAAATCAATTCACACCGAGTACAGGCATGTGTAGGATATAATCTACCATGTACATAAATATCATGAAGGCTATGTTGATTTGTTTCAACTACATGCGTGAACATGTGCCAAGTCGAGTCACTCAATTCATTCAAAGGAGGATACCATCCCATCATATCACACATTATCATTCTAATAGCATGTTGGCACGCAAGGTAAACCATTATAACTCATAGCTAATCAAGCATGACACAAGCAACTACAATCTCTAGATGTCATTGCAAATATGTTTACTTCATAATAAGCTGAATCAGGAACTCATCATATTTACAAAAACAAGAGAGGTCGAGTTCATACCAGCTTCTCTCATCTCAATCAGTCCATCATATATCGTCATTATTGCCTTTCACTCGCACGACCGAACGATGTGTATAATAATAATAGTGCAAGTGCATTGGACTAAGTTGGAATCTGCAAGCATTCAACTCAAGAGATAAGACAAAGTAATATGGGCTCTAAGTTAAAATAAACAATCATGATATGAAAGCCACTAAACATTTTCAATATGGTCTTCTACTCTCGACCCCCAAAGAAAAGAAAATAAAACTATTTACACGGGAAAGCTCCCAACAAGTAAGAAGAAGAACGAGGGAAGAGCTCCGAACAAGTAAGAAGAAGAACACGGGAAAGCTCCTCTAAGTCTTGATAACCCACAAGTGGAGGGGATCGCAACAGCTTTCGAGGGTAAAGTATTCAACCCAAATTTATTGATTCAACACAAGGGGAGCCAAAGAATATTATTGAGTATTAGTAGTTGAGTTGTCAATTCAACCACACCTGGATAACTTAGTATCTGCAGCGAAGTATTTAGTAGCAAAGTAGTATGATAATAAATGTAACAGTGGCAAAAGTAATATTTTTGGGTTTTGTAGTGATTGTAACAATAGCAATGGAAAAGTAAATAAGCGAAGAACAATATGTGAAAAGCTCGTAGGCAATGGATCAGAGATGGATAATTATGTCGGATGTGATTCCTCATGTAATAGCTATAACATAGGTGACACAGAACTAGCTCCAATTCATCAATGTAATGTAGGCATGTATTCCATAAATAGTCATACGTGCTTATGGAAAAGAACTTGCATGACATCTTTTGTCCTACCCTCCCGTGGCAGCGGGGTCCTAGTGGAAACTATGGGATATTAAGGCCTCCTTTTAATAGAGAAGCGGAACAAAGCATTAGCACATAGTGAATACATGAACTCCTCAATCTACGGTCATCACCGAGAAGTATCCCGATTATTGTCACTTCAGGGTTTTCGGATCATAACACATAATAGGTGACTATAGACTTCCAAGATAGGATCAAGAACACACATATATTCATGAAAACATAATAGGTTCAGATCTCAAATCATGGCACTCGGGCCCTAGTGAGAAGCATTAATCATAGCAAAGTCATAGCAACATCAATCTTAGAACATAGTGGATACTAGGGATCAAACCCTAACAAAACTAACTTGATTGCATGGTAAATCTCATCCAACCCATCATCGTCCAGCAAGCCTACGATGGAATTACTCACGCACGGCGGTGAGCATCATGAAATTGGTGATGGAGGATGGTTGATGATGACGATGGTGATGAATCCCCCTCTCCGGAGCCCCGCACGGACTCCAGATAAGCCTCCCAAGAGAGATTAGGGCTTGGCGGCGGCTCTGTATCGTAAAACGCGATGGAACTTTCTCTCTGATATTTTTCTCCGCAAGACGGAATATATGGAGTTGGAGTTGAGGTCGGTGGAGCCTCAGGGGGCTGACAAGACAGGGGGCACGCCTAAAGGGCCGGCGCGCCCCCACCCTCGTGTACAGGGTGTGGGACCCCTGGTCTTGATTCTTTCGCTAGTATTTTTTATATTTTCCAAAAAGTGCCTCCGTGGATTTTCAAGACATTCCGAGAACTTTTGTTTTCTACACATAAAACAACATCATGGCTGTTCTGCTGAAAAAAGCGTCAGTCCGGGTTAGTTTCATTCAAATCATGCAAGTTAGAGTCCAAAACAAGCGCAAAAGTGTTTGGAAAAGTAGATACGTTGGAGACGTATCAAGCGCACGCATCTCTCTCCCACCATTGCTCTATCTTCACAAACTCTCGACGTTTAATTAACACACTGGGGTGTGTTTTGAAAATTGCTTTAGATTGGACCATGCAGAGTTATGGTTGGTTTTGTTGCATCCAACAAATTAGTAACTATTAAATGCATTTAGATTTTCATTTGAGTTGGATTATGTGAGTCTGATCATATTGTGAAGTACTATAAACCTGGTATTCTCTTGGAATTCAACAACGATTCTAAATATTGAATTGTATAAACCATTACATTCGAAGTCGGTAGCTTACTATATTTATTTCACAATTACAAAAGATAATTAATGCCATGACAAACTAAGAAAACATATGTGTACTCCCTCTATTTTTATTTATGTCCACGTATTAGCATTGGTCAAAGTCAAGTTTTCTAAACTCTGACAAAGTTTATAAACGAAAATAGTAACATATACAATAACAAATCAATACCATTAGATTCATTATTGAATGTACTTTCACATCATACATATTTGTTATGGTAAATGTTTATATTTTTTCCATAACCTTGGTCAAACTGTAGGAAGTCTGGCTTCAGTCAAACCTAATATGCAGAGTAAATAAAAATGGAGGGAGTACAGTACTCCTAGCTGCTCAGCCCAATCACCCAATACACTAGACAGAGGGAGTAGGGAGTAGTACAGTGTTACAAATTTTCAGGTCGGCGGAAAAAATCTCCCGCTTCCATCGAGATCTCCCGAGACTCAGATTCGACCAATGAAAAGTTACCATCATACCCTTGGTCGAACAGGTGGACGGTTCCTAGTTGGTCGGGGGCTGTTTTGGTAACTTCACGTTCACCCCACCCATCCAACCCCAACACGGCACCCAGAGTACTCATTACTCCCCATTTTCTATCCCCACCACAAAATAGACTTCTCCATGGCACCACAACACCTTCGTGCCCCTCCCCTTCTTCATCGGTGCACTCGTCCACCGCGGCGCATCTGCCTCATCAATGACGTCGTACGCCATATTGGAGTCGATCCGCCGTCGCCGTCGTACACGGAGGCGCTTCCCCGGTGCCGTCTTCCATGGTGTCGGATCTGCTTCCCAGAAGCCGACGCCAAGCGCAGCAGCACCACCGACGTCGACAATGAACTGACTCCCATTGCCAACCATGATGAACAGACATCGCGGCGACCTTCGTACTCCTCCTCGATTGGTAATGTGTATATTGAGTCTCTTAGCAGTACATGTGCAGTTCCGATTATGTTCATACCTACCCTTCAAATTTCCTGGCTGCTATTGTTCTGGTAAAAGTAAATGGTTATAGCTTGCATTATCCAACAGAATATCATCTTGTAATTGTGCGTCGCTCCAGTATCGCGTTGTGCTTGTGTAGGTTCTTCATCTGTAACCAGTAGTGTCGCAAATGATGGATAGTTTTTTAGAATAGGAGGGAGGTGATCCCCCTGTTCTATTCACTCAAAATGAAACCACAACATAGTTTTAGCAAAGTTGAAGAGCCACATAGCAGGATATTAAAAATCAGTCATGCTAACATGGCACATGAGTGCTTTAATGTTGCCCACAAGATGCGTGAGTATTACTATTTTTTCTTGCCATGTTGAGATTTTAAAACTACAAATGCGAACATGCAGAGGAGCGATGAAGACCAAATACGGGATGTTGGGGACATCTTCAGGGAACATCGCAAGTTAAAGAGGAGCTGCACCAAACCTGTAAAACGAGCTTTGGTAGGTAGTAACAACCTTTTAATTACTTTGACATTGAGAACCTAACTAGCTTTGGTGGATATTTTGTGTCTCCTTGATTGTTTCGTTAATGAAATCGGAGGGAGACCCCACTTTTAATAATTTTTTAAACTTTGGCATGGTGTGTGGCTGGGCTGCATCGGGCTTTAAATGTTAGGGTTTGGTGTGATGTCCATTTGGTATTAGGCCCGGACATTTGGCACACCATCATCAATGGGATAGGAGTACCAACAGGTGTTGCCTGGATGGTGGCTTCAGGCTGACTAAGGAATTACTTTGTATGGCCTTTGTGAATAATTAATAAGATGGCTGCATGCATTGTCGAGATGAAGATGCCGGGGTCTACCCTCCTTTTCAAAAAAAAAGAAGTAGCGAACACAGGACCAAGCTAGGGCCCCGAGCCCAAAACAGCGTCAAACAATGTTGTGTGCTTGGCTAGGGTTCTTACCACGCAATCCAGCAGTGTGGTAGATTATTAAATAATAATAGGCGAGACCAACGTTTTCCCGTACACTTGATTAGGCTCTCAATCATTTGTAGGATCTCAGTTATCTTAGTGGACCCACCATGCCTTAGGATGAATCTTTTTTAATTTGGTGTTGAAGCCAGTCAGTCAAACGCGCCTACATACGCCCTGGAGATCATCTGGTTGCCAGTTGTTTTGCTGCAGCAACCCTTGTCTTAGTGCACCCCTCTACTGGTTTTTCTATTTCTCTTACCCTTGTGTTCTTCGATGTATATGTCGCAGTTTCTATAAGCTGGCTCTGCTTGATATGTAATAATCATAGTCTTAATCGTCTTAATGCTTTCCTTTTTAGCTTGATGTAGGAAGTGGGTGTTCTCACCGTAGTCTGTTTTTATATTTCTCCTTTTGAATTCACTTATCCTAGTCATGTTTCTCAGGCTTGTACTTAATGGATCTGGGGAGCTCTGACTATACTTCTAAAAAAGAAGTAACTTCTTTATGTCAGGAAGCAGTTCCTGCGAGGAGGGAAGTATGGTCAACCTCGAGATCATGTTTCCGAAATGAGGCTGGATTACACACAAGGTGCCATTTCCCTAATGATGCTGGATTAGACACAAGGTGCAAATTCGGACATGATGATGGATTACTCACAAGGAAGGTGGAGTCTTCAAGTGTTTGTGTCCTTGTTGCTCTAGTAAAGGCTGAAAGAAAGCGTGCAACAGCCCTTGAGAATGTAGCCGAGTTCGTAAAGAAGCGAAAAGGGCAATCAGATGCTCTCTTCACCCAAGCCAGAGAAGACATGGAAGAGCTAACAAGAAGTTAGCAGAGGTAGAGGAGGCTAGGCATCTCCTGCTATCTAAAACTGTTGTCAGTACAATTTTTTAGTCATAATAGCTAGGTTCAAATGTTTATCCAGTCAGCATGCCTGTTGTGATGTCCGTGCATCTACTGGTGTGGCACAAAATAATTTTTTTTCGGGTCATGTAATAACAGCCATTACTTTTCAAACAATAACAGACAAACCATTGGACATGGTATAGTTCACACGCAAGCCCAACATTCCAAGTTAAAATTCCACATCAAACTCATGTTCACAGATATCGGCACATTCATAGGTAATGTGCACAACCATGATTCACTTCAAAGCCACAAAGAATATGAGGAGAATTATAAATAAAGAAAATCTCTAGTTCCAACTACCAGTGCGAGCACAACAAGTTAAGACCACACGTAATTAATTATATTTTGGACATTTTTTTACTAAACGCGAATAACTAGAAGTAGGCATAATTTCGAATGCCGGATGCGGCTGGGGTCCACAATGTCTTGAGCCAAATTGGGCAACACATCGGGTGTCTATGCCAGCGACGCGATGGTCATAGCATTCGTGGGATCCGAGCGACGGCGGCTCCCATGGTCTACTAGTCCTCGCTGTCGGCGGTGGCCACAAACATGGTGGCCACCTCCGCCAGCATGCCGCGGTTCCGCCAACGTTTGTGTCGGATAGCACGGCCAACCAAGGTGCACTGGACGCCGTGGTCCCCCATGTGCCAGCCTGCAGCAACTGGCCAGTCCTCGGCGAGCAGGCTTGGAGCGTCGAGTTGATGCACTAGGGGCCAGCTTGGAGCGGCGGCTTGCTCCTCCGCTTGCCCGCCTACAGCCTCACCCATGGTACTGATGGCCTGGGCAGGGAGGGACGTGGGGCAGCGAGTTGCCTGGCTTGTTGGGGCACCCAACCAGCTTTTATGCTTGAGAACTCGTCTTCCTTCTCATCGGATTCTATGGAGGGTATGGAGAAAATGGTGCAAGGAGGATATGGGGAGCGGCGGTGTGGTGCGGTTCTTGCCAGGCATCTGGCCTTGTTTAAATAGCAGGCGGACGAGAGGAGCAAAATGACCGGCTCGCGAAAGGACATGTTGCCGGCAGCCCTGCACATGCATGCATTCAATAGACGTAGGCGGGACAGTCTGAAGCCAGTTGAATGCGATCAGGAGGCATGTTCAGCCTGGCGTGCAGCGAGTGGGGCCCTCTTGGCCAGCGCGTTGGTCCAATGCCTGAGCCAGTGAGAGGTCACGTTCGTGTGAGAGCAATCACTCCCTTCGGTCCTTTTATTTGGTTACTAGCAAGATGCTCGTGCGTTGCATGAAACATCAATATGCATTTGTATGAGTAGTTTATCTTGTGGGAGCAAATGATGAACGAGGGAAGGACTTATCTGCAAATGTGGAGAGGAGTGTGGGTAAAATTGTCATAGTTTCCTTCCTATCCGCCAGATATAGATCAGACGGCCTGTATTGCAGGATGGCAGTGTCGGGGAAGCTGATCCACGAACACCTATGGGGACCGGCGGACCGGGCCCCTTTCGGTTCGGCGGGGGGCGGAGATCGCACGAAGAGCGGATCGAGGCGAAGCACACGAGCAGTTTACCCAGCTTCGGAGCTCTCCAGAGAGATAACACTCCTACTGCTGCATGTCTGATTGTATTGAGTTCTTGCTCGGGAGCGCTGAGTGCTATAGTACACACGAGCTGCTAACGAGACCGAGCGTGAGTGTTTTTCTGCCTTCGAACCCCCCTCTACGTTGCGCATGGGCCTCCTTTTATACGCACAAGGGGTCACCGACAGGTGGCAACGTAGACAAGGGTAAAAATGGAAAAAGAGGGGTGGTTGGTACAGCTACCCGAACAGTGTATCCTACCTAACCCTGATGGCAGGGGACAAAGGCATTGAATGCCCATCTGCGTTGCCTAGATAGTGCAAAACGGACCGTCAGGGACGCCACCGCTTGCCACGATTGCGATCTTGTCAGCGTCGCTTGCCACCTTGCACCGCTGGCTGCACAGCCTCCTGCCATGCGCGCCTGGAAAGACCCCAAGGCGACACGTTGGTGGATGTGCTGGAGCGTGGGTACAGAGTGGTAGCCTGCCGCGGCAAGTGCCTTGCCGCGGCCGTTGTCTTGTCGCGTCCGGAAGCTTGTCGCCCACCGGGCCTTGCCGGGACGCGCGGCGCGTCGCGGCAAGTTCCTTGAAATGCCTTGGTTGGCCTTCCCGGCAAGCTCCTCTTGTCGGGGCCTTGTCTCCTTGGCTTAAATACTTTGTTCTTGAATGGCTCCAAAGGAACCACGGTGGACCTTGGCGGTCACCCGGCAAGCCTTGCCGCAGGGCGCTGCAAGTGCCCGTGCACAAGTTCGGGATACTAGGGTACCCCTACTCTAGCACACCGATAGGAGCCCCCGGGCCTGGGCCACACACGGTGCCGAGCGCTGTTGGGCCAGGCCCAAAACAGGGCACGGGCACGCGCGGCCTGGGTTACGCCGTATCTTACTCCGTATCCACCGTGCCCTCCCCCAACGGCACGCGTCGAATGCGGCGTCATGGGAGAGATCGTGGGTGGTTTCTTTATTTGGAAGGACGAAACATCTGCCCCCTCCCTGTTTATAAGCAGGGGAAACAGGGGCATTTCGCCCATATCGCCGGTTGTCACTCCAATTTCACAAATCTCCGCCGCTCCCCTCTTCTTCCCGAAGCTGAAAGAGAGCAGCGCTCTGCCCCCCATTGCCACCAGCACCACCAACGCCGTCGATCTCCCCCACCACCTCCGCCATGGCTCCGAAAGCCGACAAGGGGAAGGGTGTGAAATCGGTCGAGGCGCAGCGGCTCGCGGCGCTGCGAAAGGAGCGGGCCATCTTCCCCCCTCAGCTCGGCGCGAAGGAGCTGAGGGAGTACTACTACCTTTTCTGGTCGACGGAGACGCGAGCGCATCCACGCACGAAGGTACTCCAGGCCGCTGCTTCGGAACTAGCTCCAAACGGGTACCCCTTCTTCGCGCTGTTCTTCTACTGCGGGCTCTGCTCGCCCTTCTCTGAATTCTTCTGTGACATCATGAACACCTACGGGTTCCGCCTCCTTGACTTCACCCCCAACGCCGTTCTGACCATGGCAGTTTTCGCACATCTCTGCGAAAACTTTGTCGGAGTCCATCCAAACGTAGCCCTTTTCCGCCACTTCTTTATGCCCCGGGTTGAGAGAGGGGAGCCTCTTGCCGGCGGGATCGCTTGGATCTCGAGAGTCGGCAAGAAGGAAGCTTATCTGGAGGGAGAGCTCCGCAGCAAGTGGGAGGAATGGAGAGCAAAGTGGTGTTGGATTGTCGAGGAGAACCCGCAGCCATTTACTGCCCTGCGCCGAGCCCCAATAGTGCGTGGCAACGATTGGAGCAACGTGGCCTCGGAAGACGATAGGATGAAGATTGCCGTCACCTGGATCCTTCGCCTCAGGCTTGCCGGGCTCACCGTAGGCGCCGTCGGCGCAGATTTTCTTCGCCGCCGCATCGCCCCCCTGTAGGAGAGGAGGAGACCCGCCTGGGAGTTCCAGAACTCAGCAGATATCATGAGGCTGCGCCCGGGCCTAAACTTCAATTTCACCGTCCTGGAGCTGGACGCGATGCTCCTGGAACTGTTCAAGCGCGATCCTCAACACCCAGTCATGTTGCCGAGGGGCGTCGTTCCGTTGTGCAACAACTCCTTGCTCGACCGCATCCGTGCAATGATGCCGCTGTGCGACTCGCATGGAATTGTCCCAACTTGGCAAGAGCCGGCAGATGCTGTCGTGCAGGAGTTCTTTGACGGCCTGGTAGAAGTGCTGGTCCGCGCCGATGAACAGAAGAGCCTCACCCGCGACACCACCGATGCGGAGATGCAGCGCATCGCCACCAGGCTGGAAGAGGCGGCGGCAGCCGCTGCCGCGGGTGACTTTGGATTCACCGTGGAGGAGGCAGAGGCAGCAGAGGCGGCAAGCCTTGTCGAGCGAGAGGAGTTTGCCGGCAAGGAAGAGTTTGCCGGGCCCGAAGCCGAGTCGAGCGAGCCCGGCGAGGGAGAGCTTGTCGGGCCCGAACCTTCATACAGCTTGCCGCAAGCGGAGCCCCCAGCTGCACCAAGAAACGAACCCTCCGCGACAGCAGGGGGCGGGCCCGAGACCACCTTGCCGGACCCGGCAACTTCTCCCCAAAGCAGCCTCCAGCGCAGCCCCCAGTGTAAGTATATGGTTTGCTTCTTGCTGACAGGCGCTCATGGGTGCTCTTTCTTTGCTGATATTTGACTGTTGGTTTGTGTAGGAGTAGAGCAGCCTCACCAAGAGTGCCCGGAAGCCGCTCCCGAAGCGCCATCTGCTTCGACTACACCGCCAAGGGAGGCCTCACGGCAAGGGAGAGTTCTCCAGCGAGGGACAGTTCTCCGGCAAGGGACAGCACCAGTGATCCTCCGGTGGTTGAGACCACGACTGCAGATCCCAGCACAGGTAACCCTTTTGCTTGAAAACTTCCCTTGGGTTCTTCTTCTTCTGATTTTCTTTCTGAGTATTTGCTTGACTTTTCTCCTTTTTCCGTTCGTCAGATCCATCTGCTGCGGAGCCAATGGAAACCGACGTCGCCGGCGAGGAGAACGCGCGCAACAACACTGACGACGCCGTTGCCACCGAAGGAGAGGCCGGCGCTGAAGATCCCGCCGACGAAGAGGCCGCCAAAGCTGCCGCCGCAGAAGCTGGCGAGGGATCCGGCGATCGCACTAACGGCCCTGAGGCCGCAGGAGTGCCAGGCGCTGCGCCGACCGCCGATCCCTCCGCCGCTGCTGCAGCGCCAGGCTCCGAAGAGCCCCAGCCCGACGCCTATTTGAAGGCCGGCGACGGTATCTTCATCAAGCTCCCCCGGGCGTCAAGCTCCAGGGCGCCGGTCGAAGGAGAAATCTTGGACGGAGAGGTGCTCGCCTCCGCTGGGCTGACGCTGGTCGACGCGCCAAGCAGCAGCAGCGACGAGCCTGAGGAGGAGCGGCTGCTGCGGAAGCTGCTGTCGCTCTACCGCGCCCGACAAGCCAAACTGGCATCCCGAGAAGCACTTGTCGCGAAGGCGGGAGTGGACATCGAGAAGCGGGCGGAGGAGCTCCGGGGTCTCAGACAGGAAGCCCTCCGGTCCCTGGCGGAGGAGCGGGAGCAACTTCTCGAGGAACGGAAAGCCTTCCTCCTCGCGAAGGCTGAAGTTGAAGAGCAACAACGGCTCGCTGCGGAGAAGCTGTTTGCGCAGGAAGGCGAGTTGGCGCAGCGCAAGGTCAATCTTGGTAGCCATGAGGAGGAGCTTGCCACGCGCGAGCAAGCAATTGGCGGGGCTCTCAAGGAAGCAAAGGATGCTGCCGCAGCTGCCGAGGCCGCCAAGAAGGAGCTGGAGACGAAGGTAGCGCAGCTGGAGGCTGATCTCAGGGCGAGCAGCGAGGAGCTTGCCGCGCTCAAGCGTGAGCGCGAGAAGGACGCTGCCGCTCATGGCGAGCTACAGGGTCTTCTCGCTGAAAGAAGCAAGGAGCTTAGCGCCGCCAAGGACTCCAATGCAGATCTTGAGTTGAAGCTGGCTACTTTGACTCAGACGCTGGACGGCGCCAGGGAGCGGGAGGTGGCCTTGTCGGAGAAGATCAAGGACGACGAGGCGCTGCTGGCGAGTGCTACTGCCGCCCAGAATGCTTTTAGGGAGATCATGGAGCACTGGACCGAGGGTCTTGTGAATGTTGCCGCCGCCATCGATGGGGAGCTGGCGCAGCTGGGGATGGAGGACCTGGGTATTCTTACGACGAGCACCTCCAACCCAGTGCCAAGCTCAACTTGTTCTTCAAAGGCGTGGCGACGGCCCTCCAGCGACTCCGGGAGAAGATCCCAAAGCAGCTGGCCGACGAGTTGCGCAAGATCTGCGCGGGAGTTCTTCAAAAGGTGTTGGTGAAGGTGGCCTTCCGCAACCTAGGCCTCAACCTCACCAACGTCCTCAGGTCCCTGCCGCTGGATGCTGATCTAGAAGCGCTCAAGGCCCTTGTCGCACCCATTGTGGACAAGGTGAGCGAAATCAAGAGGGTTGAGGGCGATCGCGTAGATTAGGCCGCCCGTTTTCTCTTTTTCTTGTCGCTGCTGGTCATGTTATAAGAACAATCTATTAGAGTTGCGACAAGTTATCTTGTAATATAACTCTATTTTGGGTAGAGATTGCTATGTTATTTCCTTTACTTGATTCCTTCCTTTGTATGTTTTTGCCCTACGCTTTTAGGGAACTTGTCGGCACAGGCACCTGAGCCGCGAGCGCTGAGTGCGGGACGTCAGCAGCCTGCTGGCGGTGCCGCTTCCGACAAGAAACCTTGTCGCAACTAGCCGCAGCTCACTTAAGTTGTTGAGCGGACTCGAAACAAAATAAGGGTGCAACTAGCTACGAGTTGGTTCCTCTGCGCACAGGTTTTCCATACAAAGTACAGTCGTTCGAGGATGATAACTTAAAAATTTAAAACTGATTGGTCAAACTTTGGCAACTTAGCTTTTCTGTCGTTTGCTTTCCGGCAAGGCGAAACTTCCTTGAACGATGCCTGGTCCACACCATTATCTTCTCCTTTCCCCCCGGCAAAGTTGTGTGCGAGGGAACCTTCCTTTCCTTTTTGAGAAAAAGAAAGAAGAGAAAATAAAGATATGGAGCCTTACGGCTCGTTATTGCTTATCAGGGGTAGGCGCTGCACAAAGTGTCAGATAACGCATGCAAAGATAGTAGAAAGCATGAAATTGACAAGATGTGCGGAGCACATGAGCTTTACTTATGCACGGGTTCTGCGCCCGGCTTTGTACAAAGGATTACATGCAACATCGGCAAGACTTGTACAAAAGGTGGTTGCCGGAACAGGTTCCGGCAACCGCGCCTTACGGGTAAAACTTACGAAGATGCTCAATATTCCAGGAGTTGCTCACCGGAATTCCATCTTCAGTCTCAAGGCGGACAGCGCCAGGCCTAGTGACTCGTTTCACCCGGTAAGGGCCTTCCCACTTCGGCGTCAACTTGTTGGAATTCTTGGCGGACTGAACGTGCCGAAGAACAAGGTCGCCTTCCTCGAAACTTCTGGCATTAACCTTGCGGCTATGGTAGCGGCGCAAAGCTTGCTGGTATCGAGCAGCTCGTACAGCAGCCTGAAGACGGTCCTCCTCAAGGAGCAGCGCGTCATCTTGTCGCAGCTGCTCTTGCTCAAGCTCATCATAAGCGAGCACTCGAGGTGATCCGTATACGAGTTCCGTGGGGAGAACTGCCTCTGCTCCATAGACTAGAGCGAAAGGTGTCTGGCCAGTGGCTCGATTCGGCGTCATCCTGATCAACCAAAGAACCACCGGCAGCTCCTCAATCCAGTTCTTTCCGCACTTGTGCAGCCTGTCGAAAGTCCTGGTCTTGAGTCTGCGCAGCACTTCAGCATTCGCCCTCTCCGCTTGACCGTTACTTCTCAGATGAGCAACAGAAGCGAAGCAGACCTTGGCGCCAAGATCTTGGACATACTGCATGAAGGTGCGGCTCGTAAATTGCGTGCCGTTGTCGGTGATGATCCTGTTAGGGATCCCGAAACGGCAAACAATCGACCTGAAGAACTTGAGTGCTGACTGTGCTGTCACCTTCCTCACTAGTTCCACTTCCGCCCACTTTGTGAACTTGTCGATTGCAACGTACAAGTACTCAAAGCCCCCGACAGCTCGGGGAAAGGGGCCGAGGATGTCGAGCCCCCAGACCGAAAATGGCCAGGATAAAGGGATCGTCTAGAGAGCTTGAGTTGGCTGGTGTATCTGCTTGGAATGGAACTGGCATGCTTCACACTTGGTTACTTGTGCAGTCGCATCCTGGAGGGCTGTCGGCCAAAAGAAACCTTGCCGGAATGCTTTGCCGGCAAGTGCTCTTGCGCCAATGTGGTGACCACATATGCCTCCATGTATCTCTGCCAACAGCTCTTGTCCGTCTTCCCGGTGGATACACTTCAATTTCACACCGTTGAGTCTTCTTCTGTACAGTGTGTTGTCGACAAACTGGTACATACTTGACTGCCGGGCTACTCTTTCCGCTTCTTCTTGCTCTTCGGGAAGTTCTCCTGTCTGAAGGAAATGGACAATCTGATGTGCCCATGCTGGAGCTTGCGGCTCGACAACAAGGACTAAAGGCACATTCGCTGCTGTGGGAACATCCGCTTCTACGGCGAGAACTTGTGGCTCAACCGGAGCTTGATGTTCCCCGGCAAGCTTGCCGGAGCAAAACTTGTCGGGACCTTCTGCTTCAACGGAACAAGCCCTAGGGCTCGCCGGAGCAGACTGCTCCTCAGCATCCTTGGTGTTGATTTTGACGACCTTCTTGGCGGCGGCTTCGGGGAGCTCTGCCGGAAAATAGTCACCAGAAATCAACTTTCTCTTCTTGCTCTGTCCAGTCGATGGCGTTACAGATGGTTGAGTCAGCTTGAGCACAAAGATCCCTGGTTCCACAGGTAACTTAAGTGTTGCGCACTTTGACAGGCCATCGACAATGTCGTTCTGAGCTCTTGGAACATGCTCCATCTGTAGGCCGTCAAAGTGCTGTTCTAGCTTTCTCACTTCATCAACGTAAGCTTCCATCAACGGACTCTGATAATTCTTGTTCACTTGGCGGACGACAAGCTGGGAGTCACCCCTGACAATGAGCTTCTTGATCCCAAGGTCTGCCGCGATCCTGAGACCGGCAAGCAATCCTTCATACTCTGCAGTATTGTTAGTTGCTTGCTCCTTGGGAAAGTGCATCTGGACTACGTACTTGAGGTGCTCTCCGGTGGGTGCAACAAGTAGCACGCCCGCACCGGCGCCTTGCAGCGAGAACGCACCATCAAAGTACATCAGCCACTCTTTGCTTGCTTCCTTGACGGGGATGCTCGTCTCTGGAATTTCTTCATCTTGTGTTGGCGTCCATTCTGCTATGAACTCTGCCAATGCTCTGCTTTGGATAGTTGAAGTGCTCTCAAACTTGAGGCCAAAGCTTGACAGTTCCAGTGCCCACTCGACAATCCTGCCTGTTGCTTCTGGATTTTGCAGTATCCTCTTCAGCGGAAAACAAGTGACGACTGTGATCTCAAGTGCTTGGAAGTAATGGCGCAGCTTTCTCGAGGCCATGAGAAGGCCGAAAAGCAATTTCTGCACACCAGAGTACCTTGATCTAGCCCCCTGCAGAAGGGAACTGACAAAGTAAACTGGGCGCTGCACCATTCTTTTCTGCATCTTCTCACGCTCCTGCGCAGATCCATCTTTGTCGAGACCAGAGCTTGCCAGTGAAGTCCCCTGCTTGTCACTGGATGCATCTGCCGTGGTTGCTGGCTCATCATCCGCCTCCCTTTCCGCTACTAATGCAGCACTAACCACTTGATTGGTTGCCGCTATATACAGCAGCAACTTCTCTTGTGGCTTAGGTGCGACAAGTGTTGGAGTGGAGGACAGGTATCTCTTTAAGTCCTGCAGCGCAGCCTCCGCTTCCGGAGTCCATTTCATTGGACCTGCCTTTTTCAATATTTTGAAAAACGGCAGGGCGCGCTCAGCAGACCTAGAGATAAACCTGCTGAGAGCTGCTACGCAACCGGCAAGTTTTCGTACATCCTTGGCGCGCTTTGGAGCTTCAATCTGCTCAATGGCCTTGATCTTGTCGGGATTGGCTTCAATTCCCCGCTGAGACACAAAGAACCCGAGAAGCTTGCCGGAAGGGACTCCAAACACACACTTCTCGGGGTTAAGCTTGAGGTTGATCTTGCGCAGATTTGCAAAGGTTTCGTCTAAATCTTGAATCAGAGTTGCCTTGTCCTTGCTCTTGACCACTATGTCGTCCATGTAGGCTTCCACATTTCTGTGTATTTGTGGTTCAAAAGCGTCATGGACTACCCTTGCAAATGTTGATCCCGCATTCTTTAAACCGAAGGGCATCCGTACGAAACAGTATGTGCCACATGGGGTAATGAATGCGGTCTTCTCCTCATCCTCTTCTGCCATGAAGATCTGATGGTATCCTGAGTATGCATCAAGAAATGAAAGCAAGTCACATCCGTCCGTGGAGTCAACAATCTGGTCAATGCACGACAAGGGAAATGGGTCTTTGGGACAAGCTTTATTGACATCGGTAAAGTCGATACAAAGCCTCCATTTCCCGTTTGCCTTACGCACGACTACAGGATTGGCCAACCACGTACGATGGAGCACTCCTCTGACAAGGCCTGCTGCTTCCAATTTCTTGATTTCTTCAGCAATGAATTCTTGGCGCTCCACTGCCTGTTTCCTGACTTTCTGCTTGACGGGCCGCGCATGAGGACAGACGGCAAGATGGTGCTCGATTACTTTCCTGGGAACACCGGGGATGTCAGACGGTTGCCACGCAAACACGTCGACGTTCGCCCGCAGGAAAGCAACAAGCGCGCTTTCCTATTTAGGGTCGAGAGTGGCACTGATGGTGAAGGTACCACCAGTGCCATCCTCCTTGGCGGACACCTTCTTGGTTTCTGGCGGAGCTGCCATTGTCTTCTTACACTTGCCGGTGGAGCTCGATGGTGCGTCCTCGACGGTAGCGCAGCACTCCGAAGAGGTGCGCTTGCCGGAGTGGGCATCAGAACTCTTGCCGGACTTGGTATTCTTCTTCGCCCCGGGAGCTTCAACGGCAAGTGACTTGCGATCTGTTGCAGCTGCTGCTTCCCGGTAGATCTTGTCGGCGCAGATAAGAGCATCCTTCTTGTCGCCAGGGACAGAGATGACACTTATCGGGCCTGGCATCTTCAGTATGTTGTATGCATAGTGAGAGGCTGCCATGAATTTGGCGAGCGCTGGACGGCCGAGTATCCCATTGTAAGGCAATGGAAAGTCAGCGACGTCAAAAGTGACCCTCTCAGTCCTGAAGTTCAACTCGCTGCCAAATGTTACCGGCAACGTGATCTTTCCCTTCGGCTTGCTCCTTCCCGGATTGAGTCCTTGGAACGTGCCGGTCTCTTCGAGCTCGCCATCAGGGATCTGGAGTTTCTGGAGTACCGCGGAGGAGATCAGGTTCAAGCCGGCCCCGCCGTCAACTAGCATCTTAGTGACCTTGAGGTTGCGGATAGTTGGTGAAACCAACATCGGCAAGCACCCGACCGCAGTTATGCGATCAGGGTGGTCCTCAATATCAAAGATGATAGGCGTGCTGGACCATTTCAGAGGCTTGCGTGACTCAATGGATGGTTCTGCCGCATTGACTTCCCGCACCCACTGCTTGAGCTGGCGGTGTGAAGTATGTAGAGAAGCACCGCCGTCAATGCACAGGACCTCTGTGGCTTTCTGGAACTCCTGCTCATCGGTCTCGTCATCATCCATATCTTCATCGTCATCATCATCTTCATCCTTGTTGCGGCCGCGGGGAGGTCTGTCTCCTTGCCGCTGCTTGGCCTTGCCGCGGCGTCCTCCTCGGCCGGGACGTTTCTTACCGGGTCCTCCAGCACCTTCCTG
This sequence comes from Triticum aestivum, assembly GCF_018294505.1. Lineage (NCBI taxonomy): Eukaryota > Viridiplantae > Streptophyta > Magnoliopsida > Poales > Poaceae > Triticum > Triticum aestivum. The sequence continues at coordinate 234,239,762 of NC_057804.1, read as the reverse complement.
GGCTTTCTCCTTGTCGTGTCGCTCGTATTCAGCTTTTTGCTGTTCGACAAGCTGTTCGACCTTCTTGCAGCTCTGGAGGTCATGGCCCTTGGTGCGGTGGATCTTGCAGTACTGCTTGTTGGTGCCGTCCTGCTTGTCGGCGACCGCCACAGCCTCCTCGCCGGAGCTACCAGCTTTGGCTTTCTTGGCGCCACCTCCGTTGCCGGACTTCTCAATGACTAGCACATCTTTGCCTTTCTTCTTCCTGTTGTTCCGCCGCCGGTTTTTCTTTGCCGGGGCAGTCTCCTCACTATCAGATCCTCCTGCTCCTACATTCTCTCCGGGGAGTTTCCTCCCTTCCTCAGCGCGTGCACACTTGTCGGCCAGGGCATATAGCTCACTGACGTCTCTGATCTTGCACATCGCCATCTCCTCCCGCATCCTGCGGTTTCGCACGTTCTGATGGAACGCGCTGATTACCGCGGCAGGGTGGACATCTGGGATGTTGTGCTGTACACGGCTGAATCTCTGGATGTATTTGCGCAGGGGCTCTCCTTCCTTCTGGGCGAGCAGATGAAGGTCACTTTCTTGGCCATGAGGCTTGTGGCCGCCCGTAAAGGCGCCGACAAACTGATGGCATAGGTCTGCCCAGGAGGATATGGAGTTGTCCGGCAAGTGCATGAGCCAGGATCTGACATTGGGTTTGAGTACCAGCGGGAAGTAGTTGGCAAGGATCTTGTCGTCCCGTCCCCCGGCAGCTTGCACCGCGATGGTGTAGATGCTGAGGAACTCCGACGGATGCGACTTGCCGTCGTACTTCTCTGGCACGTCTGGCTTGAAATTCTTCGTACTGGGCCACTGGACTTGCCGCAGCTCACGAGTGAACGCAGGGCATCCTACCGCGTACGGCAAGTCGCCTGGTTCCCCTGGTGCATGCATGTCGATAGTGGGCCCAACGCGCTGGTCTGATTGACGCCGCGCTTCTCTTCGGCGCTCGATGCGAGTACGAGCGTCTTCTTGCTGTCGTTCGTGAAGAACTTGGCGCTGATCGCGGCGAGCTCGTGGATCCGATGATGCGGTGGAGTCGCTGTCGAGGTGGATCCGGCGAGTCGGCGATCTTGGCCTTCGGGGGGGGGGAGTGCATGGTGGCTGCACCCCCACCGGTTTCGTCGCCACCGGCTCGTGCCTGGCAGTCCTGCCACGGCCGCGATGTACTCGGCTGCCGCGGAGTGTCGCCGTTGGCGAAGCTGATGAGACTTTGAATAGTGGCCCTCCATCCATCGATCTTGTCTTCTGTTGGAGGGTAATCCAGGAGCAGTTGAGCTCGCGCCAAAGCTTCTGCTGGAGCAGTGGGAGGCAGTGGCGAACGGTGCGAGGAGCGGAATATGCTCGGACTTCTAACTATGTTAGAAGGAGCAGTATCCCGTCTAGGCGACCGTGTCTCGCTCGTGTCAGCATGTTGGCGTGCATGCTGGTCTTGAGCACCTCGAGATCCACCAGCTCGATCTTGGCCCAATAGACGTATGGTACTGCGAGTACCATGACGCTGTCGGTCCTGCGCCTCCTGAGATGGGCGCGGAACATGTACGGACGCCGAGGTCTGCGCAGCCTTGTCCTTGGACCTGGCAGCATCGTGAGCTCCCTCGTCGATGTCCGTTCTTCCGCAGGCGTCTACCCCACCACTCGTTTGCTCCGGTGGTGGTGGGATCGACGTGGACGGAACAGCTGCCGCCAAAGTCTTCTTCTTCGGTGGCATGTCGATGAAGAAGATGAAAATCTAGCTCGTGTGAATCGCCAGATCAGGTTCACACAACCTCGATGCCCCCTACCTGGCGCGCCATAGATGTCAGGGAAGCTGATCCACGAACACCTATGGGGACCGGCGGACCGGGCCCCTTTCGGTTTGGCGGGGGGCGGAGATCGCACGAAGAGCGGATCGAGGCGAAGCACACGAGCAGTTTACCCAGCTTCGGAGCTCTCCGGAGAGATAACACTCCTACTGCTGCATGTCTGATTGTATTGAGTTCTTGCTCGGGAGCGCTGAGTGCTACAGTACACACGAGCTGCTAATGAGACCGAGCGTGAGTGTTTTTCTGCCTTCGAACCCCCCTCTATGTTGCGCATGGGCCTCCTTTTATACGCACAAGGGGTCACCGACAGGTGGCAACGTAGACAAGGGTAAAAATGGAAAAAGAGGGGTGGTTGGTACAGCTACCCGAACAATGTATCCTACCTAACCCTGATGGCAGGGGACAAAGGCATTGAATGCCCGTCTGCGTCGCCCAAATAGTGCAAAAAGGACCGTCAGGGACGCCACCGCTTGCCACGATTGCGATCTTGTCAGCGTCGCTTGCCACCTCGCACCGCTAGCTGCACAGCCTCCTGCCACGCACGCCTGGAAAGACCCGAAGGCGACATGTTGGTGGATGTGCTGGAGCGTGGGTACAGAGTGGTAGCCTGCCGCGGCAAGCGCCTTGCCGCGGCCGTTGTCTTGTCGCGTCCGGAAGCTTGTCGCCCACCGAGCCTTGCCGGGACGCGCGGCGCATCGCGACAAGGTCCTTGAAATGCCTTGGTTGGCCTTCCCGGCAAGCTCCTCTTACTGGGGCCTTGTCTCCTTGGCTTAAATACTTTGTTCTTGAATGGTTCCAAAGGAACCACGGAGGACCTTGGCGGTCACCCAGCAAGCCTTGCCGCGGGGCGCTGCAACTGCCCGTGCACAAGTTCGGGATACTAGGGTACCCCTACTCTAGCACACCGACAGGCAGGCACACCATCATCACCAACTCTGCTTTTTATAAGAGTGAGAGATAAGAGATAAGAAAATCTCATTTTGCATTAACATTTTACATGTAAAATTCGTGGAAAAACTTTAACTCAAAATACGATGGGGACTAGTAAACTAGGGCGGAGGTAGTAGTAGTGATGAATTCCATTTTTAGTCCATACCAATCGTTTCAAAAAATAGTATAACGCGCCATTGAAAATCGGAACTCTTACCCCGCTAAAAAATGATATTTTAAATGTGGCAACTCGATCAGTGGTGACTGCGAGCCATCGCCTCCAGGTCGTTCACCTATGGTCCCCGACCATCAACTCCTATGGAGCAAATTATCATGCAAGCTGACTATTCCTACAAAGGTGCACTCCACCACGTACCCGGTACCCGCACGTGCAACAATTGTGCACCTATGGGTTTATTGTTTTACCATGCCTCACATAACTCTCATGTGTGCGAGACAGCGAGAGAAAAACTATGCGCATGTGCCTCTTCTCTTCGTACCACTAGCAAGAGGCCCATGCGTTGCACAGAACATCAAGATGCTTTTATACGAGTTGTTTATCTTGTGGGAGACAAAGATGAACGAGGGAATGCCTTATCTGCAAATGTGGAGACGGGTGCGGGTATCTTTTTGCAAAATTGCCATAGTTTGCTTTCTATCCGTCAGATATTGATCAGCCGGTCTATATTGCAGGATGGCAGGCACACCATCATCACCAACTTGGTTTTTTATAAGAGTATAAGAGTGGAAATAGAGAAAAAATATTTTGATATACATATATCACTAAAAATATCTTATGTTTCACTCAAATTATATTTCTTTGGCTGTTTTGATTAGATAAGGGAGGAATGTGGTAGGTTTGAAGATTCGAGAAGTGGGAGATTGTTGCAAAAAGCCCATGTGTATCTGAGAGAAAGAGTGTGTGTGTGACAGAGACACGAAGTGCGAGAGGTATTACCATAAAATGAGGAGATAGTGTGTGCGTACATGATCAAGAGGGCGTGTCTCAAGAACGAATGAAATCTCCAGCATAAATGTTGTATGCGAGATTACCATGGGTGCCAAAACAAACTCTCCTCGGCCGAAATCTCCATCGGCAAATATACGGTGTATGGGAGATTACCGTCCTATCCCAAATCGACTAATATTACTGTGATGTAGGAAATATTAAACGGGGCTAAGTTTGTAATTTTCCTTGCATTTGAGACAAGCGCGCCCTGAAGACATGGTTCCCCCTACCTCTCTCCCTCCATTTCTCCATTCGTACTCCGTGGGTGCCAAAACACCCTCTCCGCCCTATTCTCCTCCGTCTGCCACCTCATCCACTGCCGTCCTCCTCTACCATGCCGGAGCTGATACCCCGACGCCGTCGTCCACTACAAGAGATCAACCTCTCTCATCCATGGCTTCGGACCAGGATCCTTGTATCACGTCCTCTCGCTTGATCTGCTCCGTCGTCCACCTTGCCGAGGCCGCTCATACGACCGTCTCGTCCACCGCGTTGGGTGATAACCCACAAGTATAGGGGATCGTTTGTAGCCTTCTTCAATAAATATGAGTGTCGAACCCAATGAGGAGCTAAAGGTAGAACAAATATTCCCTCAAGTTCAATCAACCACCGATACAACTATACACACAGTTGACGTTTCCTTTACCTAAAGCAAGTATTAAACTATTTTCGAAGAAAAATACTACGAGTACTTTGCGAGAATAAAACTACGAGTAAATTGCAAGGTGATAAAAGTAGATAGGCCTCTCCCACTGACTTCTGTATTACTCACAAAGGAATAGTTACATATGTGTTACAATGGGTTTTTGGGGCCCCCCGGACATGTAAGCTAGCTACAACACTAGTGCCCCAAATTTACAATGTAACTAGACAGGAAAGGATGAAGCTCCTCTCTGTAATTATGGGTCAGCAACTCCAAGAGATGCTTGAATCTAGCCAGCCATGCCCCGGAAGAATGTTGAATCCCTCTGAAGTGTTGGTTGTTTCTCTCCATCCATAAACTCCAAGCAGCGAACAGGAAGATATCCATGAATAGGAGCTGCCTCCGGTTATCCCTACCCCCATGCAGCAAAGCTAATCTGTTAACTCCCACCGTCTAGGTCAATCCAACTCTACTCCAGCACTATTGACTAAAGGGGCACGTAAAGAATAAATGTTCAACAGTTTCCTCGAGAGGGTTTTGGCAGAACATGCATGTGTAGTTTCGGGACGACAAAGTGTCTATGCTTGAGCATGTTTCTGGTATTCAGACGATCAACAAGGAGCAGCCACCCAAACATTTTGAACTTGATCGGGCTCTTGGCCTTCCAAAGCCAACAGAATGCCTCATTTGCCACAACCTGCTTGTAGAAGTGGTTATATTATTTCTTGGATGAGAAGCGCCCGAGCGTGCATTCCCAAATGTCACAATGGTTGTTGGCCACACAAACTTGCATCGACCCCTGCTGGATCTCTCTGATCTCCTCTCTGGCCTGGATCAAAAGAGGTAAGCTGAAGATCATGGTTGGGTCAATTGCAGTAAGAACCTTAGCAATGGAATCATCCTCATTCAAGCAGAAGGAGAAAGCCCGCGGGTACACGTCCATGAGCGGAGAGTCATTACCACTATCCAACCAGACATCTTTCCAAAGCAAAGAGCTAGAACCATCCCTCGGGATGACTTTGGTGATCCCCCGAAAAACCCCACTGAGTTGCATCACGTCTTTCCACCAAAAAGAGCCCACTGCGTCAGCTGCATGCGGTATTTTGTTCCTCTAGTAAGCGTCCCAAACCAACTCCACCCAGGGGATATCATCATGATTATATAATTTGAACAGATGCTTCAGGAGAAGGGCAACATTCTGGGTTTTGATATCAATGACACCAAGACCTCCGCATCATTCTGGGTGGCAGACAAGTTCCCATGCCGCGAGGGAATTGTTCTTGACTCCATCGTCAGAATTTTTGGCCCAGAGGCAATATCTGTGTAGTTTTTCCAGATGTTCGATCACATTTGGCTGCAATTTGATTGTGCACATTGCATAGATCAACATCGACATCACAACAAAATTGACCAAAGTTAGTTTAGCCCCGGACGACATCAGAGACAATGCAGTGGACGTTTTCCTCTCAATAGCATGCACTAGCAGCATGAGATCAAGAATGCTTGGCCTCGTCGTCCCCATTGGGAGACCGAGGTAAGTGAACGGTAGGGAACCAACAGAACAACCAAACACCCCTACCAACTCACAAGCACGCTGGTGATCAATGTTAATGGGTATAAGAGTTGATTTATGGAAATTTATTTTCAGCCCAACCAAAGCAGCGTAGTCCTCCAAGATAGATTTCATACGGACAGCTTGTTCGGGACATGCCTGCATCACCAAAATCATGTCGTCAGCATATTGAACAACCAGGAAGTCACCTGCACTGTCACGAGGGAGAGGAAGCTCAACAAGTCGTCGAGCGAAAGCATCATTAATTGCTGCTTGGAGGAGGTCAGCCACAAGGACGAAAATTAGCAGCGAGAGAGGGTCACCCTGCCGCACACCACATTTGCATTGGAATTTCCGACCAGGAACTCCATTAAGGAGTATAGAAGAAACCCCTGAGCAAAAGATCGTTTTCATCCATCCGAGCCATTTGTCATCAAAACCCATGTGCTTCATGATCTCCAACATGGGGGCGTGCTCAATCGTGTCAAACGCCTTAGCAAAGTCAAGCTTGAGGAGGATTATCTCTCGCGCTGAGGTATGGCATTGATGGATATATTCAAATGACCACGCCAGGCAATCTTGGATTGTCCTCCCCTTAATGAAACCGTACTAGTTTTTGTGGATGATTTTAAGGATGACTTTCTGCAGCCGGTTAGCCAGGATCTTTGTGATGATTTTCAGACAACAATTCAGTAAACTGATTGGTCTATAATCCTTCGCAGTTTCTGGAGAAGAGATCTTAGGGATCAAGGTGATGTATTCCTCACAAATGCTGGTGATATCTAGCCCTCTAGCATGAAAATCATGGCACATCTCATAGAAATCCGACTTGATGATCTGCTAGCACTTTTTAAGAAAACATCCATTGAACCCATCAGGGCCAGGAGCCCTGTCACTTGGCATTTCCTTAATTACAACATCAATCTCTTCATTGGAAAAGGGTGCCGACAATTGATCCAGCCCATCGATCCGGCAAATGATTCTAGAAAGATCAAAGAGCATGTTGGTGGGTTTAGAAGAACCGAAACGTTCTTTATAGGTCTTGTACAGCACCCCCTCCTTGCCAACATGGTCATGGATTTCCACATCATCATCTCGAAGCACGACAATAGAATTATGCCTATATCTCTCAGTGGCCAGAGATTGAAAGAGCTTGGTGTTTTCATCAGCAAATTTGAAATACCTGATCGTACATCTTTTCCTCCATTACTCGTTCTGATACTTGACTAGTGTCTACAAGTGAAATTTCAAAATCCTCCTGAAGTTTGACTCCTGGATAAATAGAGGAATTTTGTCCTCGAGATTATCCATCATAACTAAAGTTTCATTACTGTTCTGGATCATAATTTTCAGCTTTGAGATACCTCTGCTCCATCTCTTGAGATCATATCTCAGTGTTTAAGTTTTTTACAAATGCGAGCAGCAGAGTTCGGGGCATGGCATGCCTTGGACCAGGAGGCAGCAACCACATTTGTAAACCCTTCGTGGTTAACCCAAAAAATTTCAAAGCAGAAAAGCTTGGACCTGGGGATATTAGATTCAATTGCAACCACAAACGGGATATGATCAGACACCGGTTTACCCAACGGCAGAACCATCGTGTTTGGGAAGGAGGTGGTCAAACAAGAGGAAGAAAAGAACCAATCGAGCTATTCGAGCAAGGGGTCATCCTGCATGTTGCTCCAGGTATATGTTTTGCTCCTCATAGGTAGCTCCATCAGGGACTGCGCTCGAATGATTTCATTAAACAATAACATGTCCGCAGCGTCACCCCCAGGCTTGTTTCTATTATTCATGGAGCGAATGAAGTTAAAATCTCCTAGGATCAACCAATTTTCATCATCAGGTATATTCAGGTCAAATAACCAGTTAGTAAAATCCACCCGACGCTGACCAGAGCATGGACCATAGACATTGATCAATTTCCAAGTTTCACTGGACTGAGTAGCAGCAAAAGAGACACCCACAACAAACGAGTCAACATGCCAAGGCATGCCCACAAACACAGAACTATTCCATATTATGATAAGACCACCCGAGGCACCCACTGACAGTGAAAACACAAATTTATTGAAACGCTTGTGGCAGAAAGTTTTAATAAACGCTAAATCAAAAGATTCACGCTTAGTTTCCTGGATACATAGCACAAAACAACCGCTAGTATTAATAGCATTCCTAAGAGCCAAAAGTTTAGCATCAGAGTTGATGCCTCTGATATTCCATGACACCACATTCCACGATTTATTCATGAGCGAGCGAGAGTTCAATCGCCGGCTCCAGTGGACGAGCATTGATCATCCAGCAGCTTCTCGGGAGAGAGAACATCCTGTGCAATCCCGCAACGGCTACCCATCTGTTGAAGATCCTCAATCAACGTAGGACGGGACAAGCATCGGTCATAACCTACACGGAGGCAGCAACCAAAGAAACAACTGTGACAAAAGAAGTCTCGCGTGGTTTCACCCATGACTTGGAGCACTTGGTGTCAGTAACATGACTGATCTTGAAGCCATCATTTTTGTTAGATCTAGTGCTTCTTCTGACAGTGGTGGTGTCAAGTGGCAGTAGAACATTGCAGGGCTGAGGAGCATTATAAAGAGATGAAGAAGCAATCACAAGAAGAGCAGTACCTTGATCTGACAGTGGCACTGACTGAAACTCTGCATCTTTAGAGACAAGTTGTGGGATCGCCTTGAGACCAGGAGAGCGAGTAGCCATCTCCCAATTAGCATTGATCAATTCAGACCTGGGCTCAGCAAACTCCTGTAGCAGAGACCAGGGGACGATGGCAGCACCCAACTGAAAGGTTGAACAGAAAACCGCTGACAGAACATCAAACTCTGGGACCATGCCTTCAAGCAAGGATGCAGCAGCAGCATTCAGTTGGTTCTGGAGGAACTTGAACGGGTTGAGAGGTAACATAACAGCCGCGGATTGCTGAAAGGTGAGGGCCGGCGTATATATGCATTTAAGCATCCTCCCCATCCAAAGCAATAGCTCATGATCAATAGCCACAAAGAAGTTAAATAAATCCCCTCCTGCTCTGACGAACGCCAGTCTTGCAGCAGGATTCCCAAGCACAAAACCATCAGCCAGCACTTCCACCGCCTGAAACTCTGTATCAGAAGACAAATATCAGACAAATTGTCCTGGACATTGTGCTCCGGGTCCACACCATCCATCAGGGACGGCCCGTCATACTGGAAGAATGTTCCGAAACTGAATCCTGTGTATGGCAAAGGAACCACAGGCCACATGCGCCAACCATTTTCCTGAATGTGTTCCTAAGCAGGTTCCGGAGCATTCCATGCCTCTTCATTCAGAGCAGCTTGTGCATTCATCTAATCAATTCTTGCATGCTGCATGAGGGTGTAGTATGGAAGCTCATATGGGTGGGGTGAGGCATTCAGAAGGGGAGAAACATCCTCATTGCCAACTAAGTTGGGAATGGTATTTCTGCCATTCAGCACATACACAGGGACAGACCAAGAACGAGCAAGACCTGGCAGCAAACCAACATTGGTAACCAAGAGACTGTGCGGCACCTCAGCAACATCCTTAATATGACACTTAACCAGAATTCTAGCTTTGTTGTGGCCCGGGCGTGGCCAGACAAGAAGTTTTCCAAAGTTAGAGACATCCTTATGAATATAATGTTCAGTCTAATAGTCCATTGGGAAAGCAAGAAACATGACCCAAACCTCATATTCAAAAGTAGGCATGCGCATATTGATACTTTTGTCATGAGGGACTAAGGAGAAAGTCGAGTCCTCAGTCAGAGCGTGAGGCCCCTCTCTAATGGCAGCATCCCTACTCTCCATATCCACAAAAACCACACATCCAATGCCCAGGGGGTAAATAAAATCATCCACCAAATCATACTCTAAATCCCTAGTGATAATGCGATAGACCTCAGCTAGCCAAAACTCCTTTTGATGGTCAGGGACTGGAGGATCGACTGAAACAATAGCTTATCTGTCATGGTTGAGGGGTGAATCATCCACCACCATGACATGGCGCTGGACTCGATGAGCAGGGCCACGATCGAAGGTCGATCCATCCAGAGCGAAGGCAAACGAGCGCACCGGGAAGTTCGCCATAGCTCGAGATGCCGGAGGTTGGGTATCCGCCTGGGGGGAGATCGCTGGTGATGGACGGAGAGGTTGCTTGCGCCGAGGCGAAGGCGATGAGAGCAGGGGCGATGAAGGCGGGGGTGGTGAGCTCGAGGAAGACGTCAGCTCACCCGATTGGGGTTTTTGGCAGGCGGAATTGACTACACCCTGACCAAGGAGGCGTAGCGTCAAGCAATGGGGGGGGGGGGTGGCCACGTCCGAGGAGCGTGGGATTTTCATATGCACTTATGATTGGAACCCTAGAAAGCATCCGCAACTACTAAAGATCATTAAGGTCATGAAATCCAACCATAGCTTCAAGTACCAACTCCTCTTTTTCCCATACGCAACAACTCACCTACTCGGGTTTAAGTTTCTATCACTGTCGAACCCACCATAAGTGAATCATGAATGTATTGCAAGAGCCTACAGCAGGGATCCCTGATGTTTGTGCGAGACGGAGGGCACCATAGGATAGCACCATAAATAAAGAATACGATCATACCAACCAAGATCAAGATTAACCCACATGACAAAACGGATCTACTCAAACACCATAGCATATCCAAATATCGTTGGGAAATAATATATGGAGTTGAGCACCATGTTTAAGTACAGATTACAGCGGGGAGAAGGGGTGCTAGACCGCTGCATAGAGGGGGAGAAAGTGGGTGTTGACGGTAGCAAGACTGTTGATGTAGATCGCCGTCATGATCCTTGCCTCAACAGCACTCCGGCGCCACCGAGAGAGAGAGAGAGGGAGAGAGCCCCCCTCCTCCTCCTCCTTCTTCTTCTTCTACCTTGGCCTCCCCCTAGATGGGAGGAGAGTTCCCCCTCTGATCCATGGACTCCATGGCGGTGGAGGGCGGGAGCCCCTCCGAGATTGGATCTCCCTCTCTATTCTCTTCTGTTTCATGTTCCCGAGATCCGGCCCTTCACAGTTTCTAAAATTCCTTGAGATCTGTAACTCCAATCGCGCTGAAATTTTTACACGAATTTTTCCACAGATTATCTTTCTTGCACCATAAGAAGGTCCCCAACTGACTTTCGAGGAGGGCATAAGACACCTGGGCGGCAGGGGGTGCCCGGCGCGCCCTGGTGGGTTGTGGTCACTATGGGCCCTGTTTACGTTAATTCCAAGTCCCAAAAATCACATATATTCCAAAATAATTCTCCAAAACACAAATTTATCCCGTTTGGACTTCATTTGATATGGATTTTCTATGAAACAAGAAACATGCAACAAACAGGAACTGACAGTGGGCACTAGATCAATAAGTTAGTCCAATAAATCATATAAAAAGTTGCCAAAAATATGTGAAAGTTGTATAATATTGGCATGAAACAATAAAAAATGATAGATACAATGGAGACGTATCAGCATCCCGAAGCTTAATTCATGCTCGTCCTCGAGTAGGTAAATGACAAAAAAGATAATTTTTGATGTGGAATGCTACCTAGTAAACTTGATCATATGTCTAATCATGGCATGAATATTAAGACACGAGTGATTCAAAGCAATAGTCTATAATTTGACATAAAGACATCAATACTCAGGCATCCCAACAAACAATCATGTCTTTCAAAATATCAATGATAAAGAAAGATATCCCTACAAAATCATATAGTCTTGTCATGCTCTATCTTCTTAACACAAAGTATTTATCATGCACAATCCCGATGACAAGCCGAGCAATTGGTTCATACTTTTTAACGCGCTTCAACTTTTTCAACCCTCGTGCAATACATGAGTGTGAGCCATGGATATAGCACTATAGGTGGAATAGAGTATGATGATAGGTGTAAATATAAAGAAGACAAATATGTAAGAAAGTCTCACATCGACGCGGCTAACCAACGGGCTATGGAGATGCACATCAATTGATATCAATGCAAGGAGTAGGGATTGCCATTTAACGGATGCACTAAGAGCTATAAGTGTATGAAAGTTCAACATGAAAACCAAGTGGGTGTGCATCCAACTTGCTTGCTCATGAAGACCTCGGGCATTTGAGTAAGCCCTTCATCGGAATATACAAGCCAAGTTCTATAATGAAAAATTCCCACTGTTATATGAAAGTGACTAAATAGGAGACTCTCTATATGAAAAACATGGTGCTACTTTGAAGCACAAGTGTGGTAAAGGATAGTAACCATGCCCCTTCTCTCTTTTTTTCATTTTCTATCTATTTTTTTCTTTTCTTTTCTTTTTCCTTTTTCGCTTTTTTTGTTTTTTTCACTCTCATTGTCCGGAGTCTCATCCCGACTTGTGGGGGAATCATAGTCTCCATCATCCTTTCCTCACTGGTACATGCTCTAATAATGAATAATGATGATCATCACACTTCTATTTACTTATAACTCAGAAGAAATAAAAATTACAACTTGAAACCTATAACAAAATTTGACTATATGAATGCCTCTTGCAGTGTACCAGGATTGTGCAATGATCTAGCATAACACGATATCAAAAAACGGACAAGCCATGGAAATATCATGCTAGCTATCTTATGATCATGCAAAGCAATATGACAATGAATGCTCAAGTCGTCAAACGGAAGCGGTGGAAATTGCATGGCAATATATCTCGGAATGGCTATGGAAATGCCATAATAGGTAGGTATGGTGGCTGTGTTGAGGAAGATATAATAAGGCTTATGTGTGATAGAGCGTATCATATCACGGGGTTTGGATGCACCTGCGAAGTCACATCTCGAGGTGAGAAAGGGCAATGCACAATACCGTAGAGTCTAGCAAATTGCGGAAAGGTAAGAGTGCATATAATCCATGGAGTCACATTACTCATAAAGAAATCATATACTTATTGCAAAAGTTTATTAGCCCTGGAAGCAAAGTACTACTACTCATGGCCCTAGGGGATAGATTGGTAGGAAAATACCATAGCTCGTCCCCGACCGCTACTCATAAGGAAGACAATCAATAATAAATCATGCTCCAACATCATAGCATAACGAGAGACTATATGTGCATGCTTCGGGAATCACAAACCTTAACACCGATATTCTTACTAACCACAACCATTTACTTGTACCTCCCACATATTCCATCTCTATCTCGCAAAACTATTGCAAGGAATCAAACATATCATATTCAGCGATCCACAAGTTTTATGTAGGATTTTATGACTAACCATGCTAATGACCAATTCTTGTCGACTCTCTAAATAGATATAGGTGAAGCATGAGATTTTAATTCTTTCTACAAAAGACCATTCTCTAACAAATATAAGTGAAGCAAAAGAGCATTATAAAAATAACGGTTTTCTATGTGAAGAGAAACAGGTAATCCAAACTTCAAATGATATAAGTGAAGCACATGAAGCATTCTATAAAGCCATACTCAAAAGATTTAAGTGAAGTGTAATGAGCATTCTATAAATCAACCATGGACTATCTCATACCAGCATGGTGCATAAAAGAAAAGTGAAAACTGAGCACAAAAGACGCTCCAAGATTTGCACATATCACATGAACGAAACGAAAACGAAAACATACCGACACTTGCTGAAGAAAGATGGGATGCCTTCCGGGGCATTCCTAATCTTAGACGCTTGAGTCTCCTTGGATATTTACTTGGGGTTCCTTGGGCATACCCAAGCTTGAGCTCTTGCCTCTCCTCCTTCTCCTCATATCGAGACCTCCTCGATCTTTGATCACTTCTTCCACACAAAACTCAACACAAACCTCGTGAGATCCGTTAGTAGAATAATGCAAATAACTACTTTAAGTATTGTTGCAAACCAATTCATATTTTGTTTTTGTATTTTAGCTAATGTATTATAACTTTTCCATGTATTATACCACCGATAGAATCGATAGTTTCATCAAAACAAGCAAAACAATTCATCAAAAGTAGAATCTGTCTTAAACCGTATAGTCTGTAGTAATATGAACACTACCATACTTCTGTAACTCCAAAAATTCTGAAAAATTAGGACAACATAAACATTTTTTATATAAATAATGTGGAAAATGTTTTAGAACCTTTTGACGTCCCAGTAAAAAATGAAAATTCATGCACTACAGCCAAAGTTTCTGTTTTTACTCCGCACATATCAACAAGCAATCTAATCATCCTAAAGGCAAATCTTGGCACATTATTTTTATAATACAATGGATTTGTACAGGGGGATAATTGTTTTTGTTGAAAATTTTCTATAATAGAGATTCACAAAGTTCAAGGATGTCCCCCACTTTAACGGTGTTCGTCTTTCTCACTTTCACTTTTCTTTTTGTGACGTTTTAAGTTCCCCTCTATATTTTTTTGTTTTTAAACTTTACAAAAGCACTCAACAGAAATAAATGACTCTCTCAACCTTTCGGGGTGTGTCGGGGATATACCCCGCGGTATGATCCGGCAAGATATATGACCCGGCCGGGACTTGGCGGTTCATGGGTAACCCGCCTGAAGACTGGCGACTCACGTGTCTGGTGACTCACTAGTCTGGCGATTCACCGGGCTAGCGACTCATTGATGACCCTGATTGCGTGTCAAATAGATGACAAGGTACAAGGCCCAGAAGGCCGGCTCATATTATGGTGGGCTAGCTTAAGAGGAAAGACATGTAGAATATTTCCCTTACAAGGAAGCAAGACCCGGACTTGTATCCGACTTGTAATAGAAGATAGATTAGTCCTAATCCTACTAGGACTCCACATGTAACCCGCCCCTCCAACTTATATAAGGAGGGACAGGGCACCCCAAGAGGGACAAGTTGGACAAGTCTAGATAGACAGACAAGTCAAGAGCTCTCGAAATAGAGCACCCCTGTAATCGTGATCATCATCATCAATATCAATGAAGCAGGATGTAGGCTTTTACCTCTACCATGAGGGGCCGAACCTGGGTAAAAATCATCGCGTCCCTCGTCCCACTCAACCTCCCTCAAGCTATCACAAAGATGCATTGGCCTCACAACTAAGTCCTGACACTAAGGACATCTGCCATGGCAAATCTACGATAGTTGGTGCCCACTGTGGGGCAGCACATGGTGGTGTTGAGTTCTTGAAGGGAGCTCTTCAGGGATTGAGAAGCTCGCATTTCATTGATCAAAGAAGTGCCGGCAGATTCATCGCTTCTCCGCAGCAGACACCTCGATGGTTCATCGAAACTGACAAAAGAGTCAATCTTTGGCTATTGCGCCGCCGCAAGTCACGAGTCTGACGTGAATTCAGAAGCTTTCGGCCGTGCCATGTGTCGTGCGATCAGAACAAATCTCTACTGAGACCAACTAAATTAGTATTTTTATGGACGCGTCAATCGAGTTTCTGCGGTACTCAGTCCCATGTTTCAGGTACCAAGGGAAGCAACTATCACAACAGGCTACTATTTTTTCTCGCCTGAAAGACCGAGTCAAATCCAGAGAATCCCCAAGCGCTAACGAAGGATAGTACAGTTGAGTACTAGTAGATCGAGGGGAAAGAACAAAGGAAATTACTGGATTGGCTAGCTACAATTGCGTGAGAAGCACAAAAAATAAAAGAGAAAAAGAAGATTAGATTGGTCAAAATGACAATGACCCAGAGAAGGATTCACGCGTGGGACGGACCCGGATTCGCCTTTCGTTGCCTCTGAGCCCCGCGGTCTCGTGATCGCCTCGAGCTGCCCCCGCAGCACTGCCACCATTGGTTGACTAGTGCGCCGTGCCGCCGCCACCATCGCGGCCTCGCGCCGTCACTAAGTCGCCTCGCCGACGGCCTTGGGCCTCCCTGGTCGAGCCGCTACCGGGCCTCGCCTCGCCATCTTCCCCGAGTTGCCCGACCTTAAGCTGGTCTTGCCTCAAGGCCTTGTCTCTGCCGCTATTCGTGGTCATGGTCGTAGACTCGTTCAGGGCTGCCTACCTCCAACCACGGCTCCGCTATGGCCCGCATGGGCACCTCCAGCCGCAACTGAACTGAGCCGCCTCCTGGAGTGCTGCTCCGAGTCACCGCCGTCCTCTGCCGGGGCCTCCTTCTGAGATGCAGTTGTGGCCCGCTGTCGCAAGCCGCCACCTTCATGGCCTGAAGCCGCCTCTGCTTTTTCGACCCCGACGCCTTGCTTAAGTTGCAGCCGCAAATGTGCCCCGAGCCGCCCAGTTTGCCTTGGCCGCCGACCAACCACCGTTCGCCTGCAAACTGCTCTATGTCATGGCCTCGCCGATGAGTCGCCTCTGAGCAAGCCGTCATCACCTCCGTGGTCGGCTGCTGAGCCGCCTTAATGCGGCGCCTGTCCTGTGCCTAGCGCCGCCTTCACTGCTTCACTGCGAGCCACCATGGCTCAAGCCGTCGCCCCTTGTTCGGCCGTGAGCGGCCCGCAGCCGGTCCAGCTACTCTTGAAGCCGGCTGCTACCTCAGGACCTGTTGGTCTGCTCCATCCCGATGCTGTAACAAGTTGTTGTAGGTTGGAAAGGGGGGTTTCAAGAACAACAAGGTGCTCCACGTGAAGAGCAAGAAAAAAAGTACTGGCATGCATGTGCACTGTGTACATGTTATGTGGAGCTAAAAAAAGGGGGCCAACTACTACTTCGTCTTCAAGTGCTGCTTCTCACGAAGGGTCAAGAGCCACTATTAGCTCACATCACCAAATTAAGATAAATAAGGGGAAGGTGGTCAAGTGTTTAATGACCCTGAGGATCCGTTATGAGCGGCCCGTTTTCATGTTCCACTAGGGATGCATATCAAGACACTGCCTTTGCTGTGAGCGCTATGACATTGCGCTGAGCCACCCCCGACCGGTGTTGTTCCAAGTCGCCGCGTGTCCACTGCGAGCCACCTCTACTTCATCATCCAAAGTCTTGCCTTGAGCCATTTTCACTGTTGTGGTGCGCCGCCTCCGCCGTGGCCTTGGGCGAGTGGTTGACTCGCTGTTGAAATTACTGGAGGTGATCTACGGACGGAATGTATGACTATGTCTATCATCAAGACAAATCAGGTGATATCAATCTAAGTTTATTTTATTAGCGCATATTGTTTTTTGTCCAAGAACAATCGCTTTGGTCTATATCTGCAGGACAATGATTCATTGCAAAGGTGGTGCCATGCTGTGCCTATGAAGTATGCATTAGCATCATCATGCACCGGCATCCGCGCCCGCTTGCTATTGAACGGGTGTATGCAAGCCGCCGCCCGGGCAGCTCGATCTATATCAACTTGCCGTCTACACGAATTACCACACTTGCCATTGACTCGCCCGACCGTGCATCGATGGGGTTAATTCGCTTGTCCACACTGGCTTACAATGCCGCAGCTGACTAATCTATTTGTGCCGCCTCTGATGCCGTAGTTGTCTTTACCGCCCGTCTCTCGCGGTCGGATCTACATCAACTCATACGGAATCATTTATAACCCGCCGAGTTTCAACATATTACAGCGTTTCATTGTTCATACTGTTGGTTTATATCACAGTCAAGTATGGAGAATCTCAAGACAACTCCTCGAGTCGTCTTAAGACTCGGGGGCTACAATGACATGACATGACTCGGCAGAATTGGCCGATTTCAGTGAATCCAAGAACTCGTGGTCTTGGGAGGGAAAAATAACCCGGCCCCGGAGGCTACTGCCCTATTGGTGAAAATTTAAGGGTCGTCAGAAAGTTTCCGACTTAAAAGATGGATTCTTGTTCAAAATCCTGCTCAAGGGAAATCTATCTCCCACAAAACTCTGAAGCGCTAAATATCCGATTTAAAATCCCGGCTCAAGAAGAATTTATCTCTCGCAAAGTTTGAGTTCTTAGAAAAAAATTAAAGGTTGCCAAAGAGAACTTGCTGCCATGATAAGCGGCTCAAACATGGGTATCCTGCCTTATTGCTTATCTTATAGCAGATCACTTGGAGGTTCCTGCTCACTGAGCATAGCTGTGACTACCCTCTTGATACGGCTTGCACACCTTGTTACAGATTACATGGGGGCTTCCTGCTCATTGAGCATAGCTTTGACTACCCTTTGATCCGGCTTATACGCCTGATTACAGACAACTTGGGGTTTTCTTCCTAAGTTCAAGGTTACCAAGTAGAACTTGTCACAATGTATAGTTCAAACATAGGTAACCTGCCTTGATGATTTGTTAAATATTACTTGGGGGCTCCATGTTAATGAACAAAGCTTTGTTGTCCCGTGCAATAGGCTTGGACGCTAGGTGTATTCACCAAAAATCAGGGTTATCCTGCCTTTGTATGCTTGCCACTCCAACCAGGTAATCCTGGGATGACTCATTATACCCTTGACAATTAATATTATAAAGACCCTGAACTTATCAAAGTTGAAACAACGATTGGTCATGTCAGGCCCGAATTACATGTCTGAATTAAGGATTAACTCAGTGGCTGTGTGGCCCTTGAACAACACTTGCTATTAAGGCTTGGTGGCCTATGAAAGCCTTAATTTTCTGGTTTGTTATTCTATTTGAACATTGTTTGGGTTCATATTTTTGTACCATATTTACATATGGTTTAAAACAATTCAGTCCGCGTAGCCTTAATCCTTATGAATCATATGTGAGTATATTCGGAGTTTTGATAAACCGTCCTGGCTTTGGATGATAAGTCATCAATATACTTTGATTATGCACTTGGAGTTCTGTGCTCCAAGTCTTTGGGCTATTACCCTTGCTACATATGGCATTGTAAGCCAGCAGTATGAACTGATTTCACAGGCCATGCAGCCTTGATTATATGACTCATCATTGAGCATCTTTGGGTTTGCTAAACCCGCCCTGATAGCAGACTTTAAGTTGCTAGGATATTTTGCCTTGAGCAATCAAAATGATAATATTTCATGACTCCGGGTTGATACTGGCCCCAGATTATAATTGTCAAGGCATCACCATGGTATTAATCTACGGGTATGTCTTTCAATAATGGTATGAATGTTTTGGGTTTGGTAAACTGCCCTGGCTATGGACTTTAATTTGCCAGTATACTTTGGATTGCGCAATTGGGATTATGCCCTTATGAATACTTGGGTTGTCACCCTCACTGGATGTGGCGATGTAAGCCGGCAACTTGAGCCAATTCTCTAGGTATGTTTTTAAATTGTTGGATGAATATGCGAGGTTTGATAACCCGCCCTGGCTTTGGATGTTAAGTCGCCAATATATTTTGGATTGCGCCATTGGAATCATGGGCTTATAAATCATTGGATTGTTACCCTCATTGGATATGGCAATATAAGTTGGCAGTATGAGCCAATTCTATAGGTATGTTTTCCTAGTTATATAAATATGCGAGGTTTGATAACCCGCCCTAGCTTTTGACTTTAAGTCGCCAGTATGTTTGGGCTTGAATGGCCTTAATTCTAGTCTTTTCCATGATTGCATAAGAATATATTGTGTTTGGGTTGTTACCCACCATGGCTTTTGATGTTAAGTCGCCAGGGCATATGTTGTTTATACATTGCGCAGGACATGCAGAGCTATGACTTACATAAATGATTAAGCCCATCATCAAGGATTACAATTGGTGTTTCAAAAGAGGTAATCCATTTTTGATTTTTACAAAGGCTATAAGCCGCTGGGTTATCAAAATCCCATCTTACAATGAATGCGTGTTAAGTCGCCATCGACCAAGAGCCGCCGGGTATTTAAACTCCGGATTTACTAGTCAACCGATATTATTCAAATCTTTTAATAGTCAAACATGGCTGGATTTTCATTGTGGCATTGAATGATTGAGGTTTTCATATCGGATTATATTATTCAAATCTTTAATAGCCAACATGGCTGGATTTTTTATGGTTATCAATAACCAGTATTATGATTGAGGTTTTCAAAGCTGCTTTAAAGTAATGGTTGTTATTTCGTTATCCAAGAATACCGGATCACAGTAGAGAGCATGGTTCAATATTGATATGCAAGAGTTTAAGCAATATTATCTAGACAATGCATATGATTTTATTTACAATGGAAGGAATAGTCCCGAGTCACTGCAGGCTTACGACCCGACACTTGGGGGCTACATTATTCAAATCATGATTATATCAAATATGGATGTCCCATGTCGCTGCAAGCATGCACCATGACACTTGGGGGCTAATGCTATGTCATTTTTTACTCGCCTTATTGAAGACCCGA
The DNA here is from genome assembly GCF_018294505.1 of Triticum aestivum. Classification (NCBI taxonomy): domain Eukaryota; kingdom Viridiplantae; phylum Streptophyta; class Magnoliopsida; order Poales; family Poaceae; genus Triticum; species Triticum aestivum. Next base: position 234,219,622 of record NC_057804.1, on the reverse strand, counting down.
CTCATCACATCGTAATGAGCTGGCCCTTGGGGGCTACTAATTGCTCCTCTCAAAAATTCAAAGTACACAAGCCTTAATCCGTTATATTGAAGGGTCCGCTGCTAAGTTGGTAGAGCACAAGGCTCTTAACCTTATCGTCGTGGGTTCAAGCCCCACGGTGGGGGCTACATCATATGATGTTATTTTCAATGAAGTATCTATAAAGTCCTAGCTCAGTATTATCTTACTGAGCCACCTTGGGGACTACACGTTGCTGCTCAAGTCTACATGATCATATCTACAAAGTCCCTACTCATTATTTCATAATGACCTGGCACTTGGGGGCAACACATGGGAAGTTCAAAATGTGCAGTTTATGATTGGTGGCTTACATGAACAAACTGGATTTCTCCAAGTTGCAGCACTTATATTAAAGCAAGTCCTAAGATATCAGTATGTTTTCTTCTTAAGACTTGGGGGCTACAGATGATATGCATATAAAGGAGGAATGTCTTCAAATTCTCAGTTTGTGCAAACTAGGAAGATCAATTGTGTGACCCAGCGTTGGCAATAATCATGACCTGGTGTCTATAATAGTAATGACCTAGAATCATCAATTTTTATAACCCGGCGATTTTGGAAATCATAACTCGGCAAGTTCTACATTTTCAAGCCGCGTGGATATTAGTTGAGTATTTCAAGACCTATATTTTTATCAAGTCGGAGCATAGAAGGCCGACTCAAATGGATTCTTTTTTACAATATTTCTTCTACAAGCAAATTGACTATGAAGCTGGTCTATTGACCTGGACTTTCCAGAAGGAGGAAATGACAAGGACTTAGGGATGATCAGGTGCTGGCTCAGAAAATTTTAACCCAGAGCACAACCTGTCAAATTTGTTCTTGTGTTTATTTTGTAGGATTAGTTTAACATGGATAAATCCAAATTAAACTAGGGGCTAATGTCGGGGATATACCCCGCGGTATGACCTGGCCGGATATATGACCCGGCTGGGACTTAGCGGTTCATCGGTAACCCACCTGAAGACTAGCAACTCACCGGTCTGGTGACTCACTAGTCTGGCAATTCACCGGGCTGGCGACTCACTAATGACCCTGATGGCGGGTCAAATAGATGACAAGGTTCAAGGCCCAGAAGGCCGGCTCATATTATGGTTGGTCGCCTTAATAGGAAAGAGATGAAGAATATTTCCCTTACAAGGAAGCAAGACCCGAACTTGTTTCCGGCTTGTAATAGAAGATAGATTAGTCCTAATCCTACTAGGACTCCACATATAACCCGCCCTTCCAACTAATATAAGGAGGGACAGGGCACCCCAAGAGGGACAAGTTGGACAAGTCTAGATAGACAGACAAGTCAAGAGATCTCAAAATAGAGCACCCATGTAATCGTGATCATCATCATCAATATCAATGAAGTAGGATGTAGGCTTTTACCTCTACCGTGAGGGGCCGAACCTGGGTATAAATCCTCGCGTCTCTTATCCCACTCAACCTATCTCAAGCTATCACATAGATGCATTAGGCTCACGACTAAGTCCTGACACTAAGGACATCCGCCGTGACAAATCTACGACAAGTTGGCTCCCTCACAATGCTTTCTTTAAAGCCATTAAGCTAGGCATAAAGTGCTCAAGTAATGAATCCACCGGATCCCAAGGTATATCAAAGCCAATTTTAATTAACAATGATTTGGCCTTTAGTAGTGAGCACAAAGTAACATATATCATGCAATGACGAAGTCTAACTCTCTTCCTATGCATTGGCATGTCATACAAGAACGATTCATGCACATCATGTAAATCCCAATACATAGCATAAGAAGTTTCTTGCAATTTTATCATGTTGGAATCATAGAGTGGTGGAGATACAGTTCCTCTCTCATAATAATTGCAACTGGGAGCAGCAAGCACATGCATATGACATTCATCAAAATTATCATGTGCAACGGTAAAAGGCAACCCATCAATGTAATCCTTAATAAGTACAAACTTCTCCGATATAGTGTAGTTGGGAGAATTCAAAAAGATATAGGTCTATCATGTGTGGGTGCAATAGAAACAATTTCATTCTTAATATAAGGAACTATATCAAGTTCATCTCCATAAGCATAATTCATATTGGCATCTTGCCAATAGGCATAACAAGCATCAAGTTCATCAAAAAGGGATATTTCAAATGAATCAACGGGATCATAGAAATTATCATAGCATTCATCCTTCGGTAAGAACAAAGGGAAATTAAGTAGTGTATGAATTGAAGAGTTACTCTCATTAGAAGGTGGGCACATGTAGCTAATTTGCTCTTCCTCCTTTTGTTCTTCGCTCTTCTCATCATCTTTTTCATCCAATGAGCTCACAGTTTCATCAATTCCTTCTTCCATAGACTCCTGCAAATTATTAGTCTCTTCTTGGACAATGGAGACTTTCTCAATAAACGCATCAATATCAGAATTGTATTTATAATTCTCATAGCAATATTTAAGAATAGCAAAATTTTCAGGCCTATAGACATCATCATCAAAAGCTTCATATTTTTCAAATAAACATTCAATTTCATAAGCACCCTTAAAAGCAAAAAATTCTTCTATTCGTTCCACATCATAGTAATCATATATACCATTAGCATAAGAAACTAAGGTTTCATTATCATTAAATTTGCATGAAAAAGGGAAGGTGCGGATCCTTCATCCTAGAGCAACAAGTAAAATCATATCTCTAGCATAAATTACAAGCATACCAATGCAACATATCAATTTGATCCCATAAGAGTTTCCCTTTTTGTGTCAAGCGATAATCCCTAAAGTATTAACATTGATCTAATGTGTCTCCCATAATCATGTTGAACGGGTTTTTGTCAAGATTATCAAGTGCATAATATTTTTCACATAATGAGCACAGAGGGTTTTAGGAGGTTCCCCGTATCCATGAGTAGCAAGAACCACTAATTTTGTTGGTGTTTCATGTTCCATATCCATAACTAAAGATAGAGAACAACTTAGAACATAAAATAAAATCTACTTAGTGATAAAGCAAACAAGCACACACGAGAATATTCACCCCCACACTATTGCTCCCCGGAAACGAAAAATGGTCTTGATAACCCACAAGTATAGGGGATCATTTGTAGCCTTCTTCGATAAATAAGAGTGTCGAACCCAACAAGGAGCTAAAGGTAGAACAAATATTCCCTCAAGTTCTATCGACCACCGATACAACTCTACGCAAACTTGATGTTTTCTTTACCTAAAACAAGTGTGAAACTATTTTGCAAGAATAAAACTCCGAGTACTTTGCGAGAATAAAACTACGAGTAAATTGCAAGGTGATAAAAGTAGATATCTTTTGTCAACAAGAAAGTCATTTGTCCCTAGGCAAACGATAACAAGTACCGGTAATCATTCTTGTAATTTAATATGAGGGAGGGGCATGAGCTAACATACTTTGTCTACTTGGATCATCTGCACTTATGATAGGAACTCTAGCAAGCATCCGCAACTACTAAAGATCATTAAGGTCATGAAACCCAACCATAGCATTAAGTATCAAGTCCTCTTTACCCCATACGTGACAACCCACCTACTCAGGTTTAATCTTCTGTCACTCCCGCAACCCACCATAAGCGAATCATGAATGTATTGCAACACCCTACAGTGGGGATCCCTCATGTATGCGCAAGACGGAAGGCACCGTAGGACAACACCTTAAATAAAATATGCGATCATACCAACCAAGATCATGATTAAGCCACAGGACCAAACATATCGACTTAAACACCATAGGATAGCAAAATACTATTGGGAAATAATATACGGAGTTGAGCACCATATTTAAGTAGAGATTACAGCAGGGAGAAGGGGTGTTACACCACTCCATAGAGGGGGAGAAAGTTCGTGTTGACGGTAGCAAGATTGCTGATGTAGATCGCTGTCACGATCCTTGCCCCATTGGCCCTCCGGCACCACCGGGAGAGAGGGGGAGAGAGCCCCCCTCCTTGTTATTCTTCCTTGGCCTTCCCCTAGATGGGAGGAGAGTCCCCCCTCTAGTCCATGGCCTCCATGGCGGTGGAGGGGCGAGAGCCCCTCCGAGATTGGATCTCCCTCTCTGTTATCTTCTATTTCCCGTTCCCCAGATCTGGCCCTTTACAGTTTCTTAAATTCCCGGTGAACCGTAACTCCAATTGCGCTAAAACATTTACATGATTTTTTCCATAAATTGTCTTTCTTGCGCCCGAAAAAGGGCCCCAACCAAATTTCAAGGAGGGCATAAGACACTTGGGCGCGTCAGGGGGTGCCCGTTGCGCCCTGGTGGGTTGTGGTCACTGTGGGGCGCTGTTTGCGTTGATTTGAAGTCCCAAAAATAACATATATTCCAACATAATTCTCCGTAAAATTTTATCGCATTTGGACTTCGTTTGATATGGATTTTCTGCGAAACAAAAAACATGCAACAAACAGGAATTGGCACTGGGCACTGGATCAATAGGTTACTCCAATAAATCATATAAAAAGTTGCCAAAAATATGTGAAAGTTGCATAATATTGGCATGAAATAATCAAACATTATAGATACGACGGAGACGTATCACCGGGATATTTCCTTCGCCGCCACCGTCTGCCCTCCGAGATCTGCTTCCACCCCTCCGACAGCCACCGCTACTGCAGCACCCTTAATGCCTTAGCAGATGCTTACACGGCACCACACCAAAGGCGGTACTCTTTTATATCTGCTCAAGTTATTTCTCTCAGCAAGAAATAGATCGCCACTGCTTTACTGTGATTTCTTCTCCATCACTTAGAATTTTACTTGTCAGTTGAAACCGAACTTTGGTTGTGAAGTTTCCTTCGTCTGGTTTGCACCTTTAGATCCGCCATGGCACGCTCACCACTATACTCGCAATGCTTATGGTTTTCCCCTTTTATATTCCACATTAGCTTAAATGACATTCGACTGAATTTCAAATTGGGGCCAGTCCATTTTTGGGAGTTTGCCGGAGCGAAGGAAGGGTCTCGCCGGAGGGCTGCCCCATTATCTATCATAGGGTTTTGATGGGGACAGTGGTTGTGGGGGGCTGTCGTCGGCCTATGATGGGGCCTTGCCAAAGGCAAAACTCGATGCGGGTGGGGGTGGAGTTAGCTAGAGGGATGGAGAGGGGCGGCGGAAGAATGGAGGTGGAGGCCGGTTTAAGGGAGGGCGGGGGTGGTGGTTCGTTTGGCGGCCCGTGCAGTGGTCTGTAGGGAAAGAATAATAGACGAGGAAGAAGAAGGGTTAACAGACGTAGGATCTTCACCCAACCACCTGAAATGGTCGACTGACCCAAATGATGAAAGCCAGGCAACTTGCATGTATTCATTACCATATATTCAGTACCATCATTGTGGGTGCTTCGAGTTGTACGTGCAAGCAGTGCTCCTCAACGCATCAAGCTAAACAACATGCCACTCATAATTCCAAACTTAGTTGCTCAAATACAAATCTGATATAATGCTGACATGTACTAAAATAGAGAATGTTTATTTGGTCAGGTAATGTTCCTACTTTACTTCCAAAAAGCACATGCACCACATATCGAGGGACATCAGGGAGTTGCATTCTTTATGCGCTCTGGTTCATCATATGTGGGAAACCAACATTTTATTATACAAAATCTGATGGCTCTTCTTTAGCATGCTCCTATTCTATTCTTCTTTTATAAGTACTCTCTCCATTCCTAAATATAAGTCTATGTAGAGATTCCTCCATGGACTACATACGAAGAAAAATGAGTGAATATACACTCTAAAATGTATCTATATACAGTCATATGTGATCCATAGTGGAATCTGTAGAAAGACTTGTATTTTGGAACAGAGGGACTATAATAGTAGTATAGTATCTTCCTTGTAGTGAAGAGGAGTAGGGACATTTGCAGTGTACAGGTCTATTCGCTCACTTGTCATGGACGCTTTCAACTCTTCATGTTGGTCTTCATGTCGCTTATCATGGACACTTTCAACTCTTCGTTTTCGGTCGTATGTGTCGCCTTTTAGAGTTAGACTGATAGTAATAGTACTGCGCCCTTAGTTGTAGAAACCTTGTATCCGAAGCCTTTCTAGCCGTACCGGCAATACTAGCACATATTTTCCAGCAAGTTCCACTCTCCTGGTTTTACTCCTGCTACTTAGGGTTTTCCCATTATATCTACACTATGATCTACATAGGTGCTTTATGTCCTACTAGCAACAGTCCACTCTTTAAAGCTGAATAACACACCAATCATAATTCCAAAGCTTAGTTGTTTCAATACGTACATTTAATTGGTCAGCTAATTCTCCCACTTGAGTTTCCAAATGCATGTGGCAACATAGAGAGAGACAGCATGGAATTGCATTTCTTTGGATGCTATGATTCATCATGGGTGGGCAACCAACATTGTATAAAAAGAAACGGAATCTCCATAATATGCTTCCTCTTGTATTCTTTAACATGTTCCTCTTCGATTCTTCTTTGATTAGTATAGAATGTTCCTCGTCAAGAAGGCAAGAAGGGACATCTGCAGTTGATAGGTATATTTGGCCGCTTCTGCAAGTTGTTTTTGTCGGATTTCGGGTTCCGGCAGACCCTCTAGATTCGAACACTGGGGTGCGCACGGGGATTTAGCCCTCTACCTACCTGCTCCTCACCGCCTCGCTATGAACTAAGCAATCAAGGGAACAACACAAGAGACACAGGGTTTATACTGGTTCAGGCCACCATTGTGGTGTAATACCCTACTCCAGTGTGTTGTGTGGTGGATTGCCTCTTGGGCTGATGATGAATAGTACAAGGAAGAATAGCCTCGCGAGGGTCTATTCTTGGCTGGTGCAATGAACTGCTAAGGGAGTTCAGTTGCTCTCTCTACTGGTTTCTAGGTGAGGGTTCGATTGATTTCCTGATCCCCCTACCTTGTGGGTGGCTAGTCCTATTTATAGGCAAAGGCCCTGGGCCTCTTCCCAAATATTGAGTGGGAAGGGCGCCAACAATTGGCCATTTTGAAGGGCACATCTAGTACACTTATCCTGACTAAAGTTGGTCCTCGCCTGCCAAAGGATCTGGTGGTGACGCCGGCTTGGGCTCCACGATGACTTCCATCCCGCCGTTCTGCTGGTCTTGGTCTTGTTGCACCGAAATGGATGCCTTTGCTTGATGCTCTCGCCTGCACTTGCCCCCTTTGCACCAAAGAGGAAAGAAGGACACTGCGCGGGCTCGCGCCCGCCCGATGCCCTTGGTCTTCATGGCTTGCGTCATGGGCACCTTGCGAGGTACCCCTCCTTGATCTCTCCGCCTCCTCGCGAGCCAGCCTGACGAGGTCGTGCCTGAGGAAGCCTCCTGTCGTCCGCCCCGCGAGGCTTGGCCCTTCGCGAGGGTCTTGAACTCGTGTTGATGAAGATGGGCCATGCTGGGCCGCCCCTAGAGCCACGCCGCAGGATGCAGGTAGGCAAGTCTGGGGACCCCCGTTCCCAGAACGCCGACAGTAGCCCCCGGGCCCAAGGCACGCCCGGACTTGGCTGAGCAGAGAGGCGAAGGGGCAAGTGCGAAGCGCTGCGGGCCTTAACAGCCTGCGGCCTCGGGCGCCGTGTGGCGGTTGATTGGATGTGGGCGGCTCCGCTCTCCCATGACGCCTCGGTAACTGCATAAACTGGCAAGTCCCTGCATGCAAAAACTGGTCATGATTACCTACGATCGTGGAAGCCGGCGGTTGGCCTCCCCTGGCTATAAGTACGGAACTGCGTGAGCCATTCTAGTTCATCTTCCTTTGCTACTTCTCCTCTCCTTCATCCTCGCCACTTCTCCGCCTTGCCGCAATGGCTCCGATACGCTGGTTCTCTGCAGAAGAGAAGGGAAAGGCCCCCCGAGAGGGTCCTGACCCGCTTCCGCCAAAGAAGCGGTTGGTCCTCTATCGCCGAGATGAGGGCGCGTGGCAGGAGGTGTCGAGGCCTTGGTGCGAGCGGCCGCCGCCAGGGTTTTCGCTGCCTTTGTACGCCCACCTTGAGGGCCCTGCAGGAGCTGATGCCGAGCGCCATGGAAGATGCCGCCATTGGCGCCGGCGGGTCACAGCGATGCGCATTGTCCCTCCTGGAGATCACGCCGAGGGCTCCTCCCGAGAGTTTGTGCTCCACGCCACCATGCCTCCTCGATCTTGGATTCGCCTTCCTCCCTCCTTCGCCTTCGAGATTCTGCCCTGGGGGACTTTCAGGCTCTGGCTGCAGCACGCTAATTGACGGGCTCCCGCGACCGATGCGGATGTCGAGGTCGTCGCCCCAGGTAAGGTCTTCATGACCCATGGCTGGGGCGAGATCGCGCGGGTTTGCGGGATGAGGGGTGCCCTCTTGATCCACCTGGAGTTCGATGGCGCCTCCGTGATGTTCTTCAAGGTCTTCGACGAGGATGGGCGCTGGCTGGAGTGCTGTCCCAGGGGCAGTGGCAGAAGCTCCAGGGCGGCAGGGACCAGGCCTGCCGTCACACGTTCTTCCAGCAGCTCCTCAAGCGGCAGGGGCGCCGGGGGATCCAGTGACTCCGCCGAGCTCTTCCCGACTTTGGAGACGAGCGACGACATCTATGAGCCCCCGAGCCTGTGCCGCTCTCAGAGTAGGACGGGCTCGTTAGGCCGCCGCCGCCTCTGATCTGGATGAGGATGGCACCGAGCCTTACGCGGCCCACTGTTGATGATGGCGTCTGCCGTCGTAGTTCCTGTAGTCAGGGTTTTTAGGATTCACGTCTTTTGTCCCTGCGAGGAGCCAAGAACAGACCCCGTGGTGTCTTGTAAGGTGCCTGTAGTCCCTTTTGTTAATACAATCCTTATCGTGAAGCAGTGCGAGATGTTGATTCCGTCTTAGCTTAGTCTCTTCCTTTCGAACCTCACGAGGGCTTGGTGCTCTGCGCCGACAGGTCCCGGTCCCAAGGCGGCTTCAGCCATCGCTGGTATGCCAGGTCGCGATGCCGTGGTCAAGGCCAGGAGGTGAGCGGCCCGGGGTCCAGTAAGAGCCCCTGAGTCGCGATGCTCAGGAGGTCCCCTTTAGCGCTCAAGCAGCTATTGTTCGGTGAGAAAGGAATGCGACGTTGCTAACACGGGATTGCATTGGATGTGGTGATGGTGCAACAATAGCTAGTGTTTCCGGAGGGTGACTTATCTCGAGAGTCAGGAACTGCTTCCTGGTGCGGCGCTAGGTCCACGCATTGTCCAGCGAGGGATTGCCTGGCGAGGGCCCTGCGTGCCTCTTCCTCCTCGCCTTTGCTCCCCTGTCTGCTCTACGTCCTCGGGTCCTGGCTCTCGAGCTGGTCTCATCCGTCGCTGGTTTGCCAGGTCGCGATGCCGTGGACAAGGCCAGAGGGTGAGGGCTGGAGAGCCAGTAGGGGCCCTGAGTCGCGATGCTCAGGTACCCCCCCCTTTAACGTGCAAGCTGTTCGCGCGGACGAGGGTGAAGAGGACAGCGCGAGGGCCTCGCCCGGCGCTCCTCCCTGGAGGGATCCTGCAGGTCCACCACAAAGAGAGTGAAAGTCTGATATGACAAGCGGCGGTCAGCCGTTAGTTGCTTTGGAGAGGCGACGTGGCACTAAAGGCCTGATGGGGTGTATTGGGGCACCCGCGAGCCAGCGCAGGGCTCACGGGGTCCTACCCCAAGGCGGGCTACGCCTGGCACTGGGCCTTAACTTGTGATGTGTTCCTGCAGATTTGGCCATATGCCGATGCTCTACGTCCTCGGGTCCTGGCCCTCGAGCGAGTCTCAGCCGTCGCTAGTTTGCCAGGGCGCGATGCCGTGGACAAAACCAGAGGGTGAGGGCTGGAGAGCCGATAGGAGCCCTGAGTCGGATGCTCAGGTACCCCCCCTTTAACGCGCAAGCTTGGTTAGATGTCGACGCTCTACGTCCTCGGGTCCCGGCCCTCGAGCTAGTCTCAGTCGTCGCTGGTTTGCCTGGGCACGATGCCGTGGACAAAGCCAGAGGGTGAGGGATGGAGAGCTGGTAGGAGCCCTGAGTCGTGATGCTCAGGTACCCCCCCTTTAACGCGCAAGCTTGGTTCAATGTCGACTCTCTACGTCCTCGGGTCCCGGCCCTCGAGCTAGTCTCAGCCGTCGCTGGTTTGCCATGGCGCGATGCCGTGGACAAATCCAGAGGGTGAGGGCTGGAGAGCCGATAGGAGCCTGAGTCGCGATGCTCAGGTACCCCCCCCTTGAACGCGCAAGCGGCTGACACGAAGGAAGAAGGGGTGCCACGGTCAAGCACCAAATAACAAGCGTGATGGGTCGAATGCATAAACAGAGAATAACTGCAAGAGGGATACGTGCCGCCGGGTCCGGCCCGAGCGACTTGGGGATGATGCAACCCGAGGGGCGCCCCCAACAAGGTAAGCTAAAAACATGAACAAAAGGGATACACGCTGCAGGGACGGACCCACGCGGCCTGGGAATGATGCAGCCTTGGAGGCGCTCCTAGCTGGAAATGAAACTTGAAAGGTGTCACCTGATAGTGTTGACGATGAAGGGGTGTTGAAGTAGCAGACGTAGCGGGCTGTGGGAGCCGATCTTCACGAGCCCCCAGGCCCAAGAGCCTCGGGGGGCTCCGGACGCGCTGGTGGCTCCTCGCGAACCATCTCCATCTCCGCCGGGACTACGGAACGCCTGGCCTCCTAAGCCTCCAGGATGCCCCTCATGAGGCGCTGGCACACTGCAGCCGCGTTCGGCAAGCCGTAGGGCATGCGAACGTAGCTGTGGGGTGGGCCTTCGCAGCGCCCCACGCGCGAGGGCCAGAAGCGCTCCTGAGAGGCGGCTCGGTTGAGCCTTGGGATGTCGATGCAGACACGTAGCCCACCATCCTCTCCTGGATGGGGAGCTGCGGCGGGTAAGCGGCGGCTGCCACTCATGACTCTTGACTCCTGCAACTCCTGTTTGACCTGACCGACGAACTCTTCAGGGTTTGGCCCTCCTTGCTTTGCTCCTTCCTGAGGGAAACGTGCTCTGAAACACGCCTCCAAGTGGTGCCCAAACGCCTCCCTCGTGACCTTAGCAAGGTCAGTGGCCCTCCAGGGGGGAGCCCCTGAGCCCTGCTTGAGGAGGGCGTCGGGCGCGCCTCCCTATGCGACAGAAGGAGGTGCCCCCTGAGCTGGCACGGACCCTGAGGGGCCTTCCTCCCGAGGGATCGGGCCTGGCGATGTCTTCTTCTTCTTGGGAGCGGCTTCGGGGAGCCTCCCGCTCCCGCGATCTGGGTCTTCAAGTGATGCAGCTTGAAAAGCTCGTTCCAGGGAGCACACTACGTCTCTTTCTTCACAGGGCACCATGATGACTCCACCGCTTCCTGGCATCTTGAGAACGTTGTAGCCGTGATGAGTCACGGCCATGAACTTGGCGAGAGCTGGGTAGCCAAGGATGTCGTTGTATGGCAGGCGGATGAGGGAGACATCAAAGTCAATGAGCTCGGTGCGGTAGTTGTTGCGGGCTCCGAAGGTGACAGGGAGGCGGACCTGCCCGATTGGAACTGTGGAGCCGTCAGTGACTCCAGAGAAAGGCTTGGTTGGCTGAAGCTGATCGTAAGGCACTTGGAGATTGTTGAATGTCTCTACAGACAGGACGTTGAGCCCTGCCCCGCCGTCAATGAGGGTCCTGGTGACTTGCACGTTACTGATGACTGGGGAGCAAAGCATTGGGAGGACTCCGGCTGTGGCCGCGCACTTGAGCTGGTCCGCTGAACTGAACGTGATGGCGCACGCCGACCACCTGAGGGGGCGCGTGGCTTCAAGCTTGGGGAGGACTGCATTCACTTCGCGGGCAAACTGCTTGAAGATGCACTGAGAGGCTGGGGCCTGAGCTCTGCCCAGGATGCAGGCAATCGCGCGTAGCTCCTGGAAGCCCCCAGCCCCCTCGTCCTGATGATGGTCCTCGTTTCTCCTAGGCCGCAGAGGCAGTGGAGGGAGGCATGTGTTCCCTTGCGGGCGATCCTCGTGAGGCTGATCCCTCCAGTCTCCCTCGCAAGGCTGATCCTGCCAGCGATCCTCGCGAGGTCGGTCGCGCCACCCTTGGCGAGGGCCGCGGTCTTCCCAGCGTCCCGCGTTCCTTCCTCCTCCTCGCCGTAGCCACGATCATTGTGGTCGGGGCTCCGGCCAACTTTTCCTTCTCGCATGGCTCGGAGCTCTTGGCATTCGTTGGTGTTGTGGGTGTGGAGGTCGTGGTACACACAGTACCGGATGCCCTTGAAAGACTCGGGCTGATCTCTGCCCCGCTTGGTGTCTGGTTCTGCCGCGAGCACGACAGCCCCCTTGCGCTTCACGTCCTTGGCCTTGGATTTCTTCTCTTCTGGGTCTGCGGCTGGCAGCTCGAGGAGGGAAAGGCGCCCTTCCTCAGCCCTGGCGCACTTGGTTGCCAGGTTGAACATCTCCAAGGAAGTGCACAGATCTTCATGCATCGCCAGCTCCTCCTTCATCTTGACGTCACGCACGCCATCGGAGAAGGCCGAAATGATGGCCTCCTCGGTCACCCTGGGAATCTTGAGTCGTGCGCTGTTGAAGCGCTGGATGTGCTTCTACAGGGTCTCCCCTGGTTGCTGCTTGATGCGGCGCATGTCACTCACGGCAGGTGGCCGGTCGCGAGTACCTTGGAAGTTGGCGATGAAACGGGTGCGCATCTCGTCCCAGGAGGAGATCGTGCCTGGGGCCAGGTTCAAGAGCCAGGTGCGGGCCCCGTCCTTGAGTGCCATGGGAAACCAGTTCGCCATGACCTTCTCATCCCCGTTGGCGGCTTAGATGCCCAGCTCGTAGAGCTGGAGGAACTCCGCAGGGTCGGCCGTGCCGTCGTAGCGAGGGGGCAGGTCCGGCTTGAAATTGCAGGGCCACGCGACGCAACGCAGCTCGGTGGTGAAGGCGCGGCAGCCTGCTGTGGCCACGGGAGACCTCTGGTGACGAGGAGCTTGGTCTTGTGGGCCTCCGTGCGCTGCAGCTGGGAGCAGCGCGGGGCCTGGGCGTGTTGGAACGGGAGCATGGTCGCGACGGACTGGAGCAGGGAGCACTCGGGCAGCTTCTTGGGGGCGAGGGACCTCTTGGCAGCTCCGCTCTTGCTGCGCTCGCGCCGGACGGGGTGGGTTCCGTCCAGGGGCCACACGCCTTGGGGCCAGGGCGCCTTCTTGAGGGGGAGGCAGCTGAGGCGCCCCCGGAGCTTCATTGCCCACGCAGGGCGGGGCGCGGTGCAGCGAGAAGCACGGCGCGGGGGAGCCCCCTGCGGCGCGGACAAGCTCCGCGATGCAGTCGAACCATTCTTTGTAGACTTCGTCGACCGGGCAGTAGCGCAGGAGCTCATTTGCCGCGATGAGCGCAGCCTGAGCCTCCATGGCCGCGCGGGACGAGGAACCAGCCGGGGCGAGCGAGGGAGTGGCAGTGCGGCCATCTCGCCTCATGGACGGATGCTAGGACGATGCCTGCTGCTCGTTCCCCGCCGGGACGGTGGTGGCGTTGACGGCGGGCGACGGGGAACGATGGGGGTGGCCGCCGACGGGGGCCGTCTGGGCGACGCGGGAAGCGAGAGCGGCTTGGATCTCGGCGCGGGCCCGACGAGCATCTGACATGGACGCGATGGTCGGTGAAGAACTGGGCGGTGGGAGACAAATTCCGGCGCACCCCTACCTGGCGCGCCAAATGTCGGATTCCGGGTTCCGGCAGACCCTCTAGATTCGAACACTGGGGTGCGCGCGGGGATTTAGCCCTCTACCTACCTGCTCCTCACCGCCTCGCTATGAACTAAGCAATCAAGGGAGCAACACAAGAGACACAGGGTTTATACTGGTTCAGGCCACCATTGTGGTGTAATACCCTACTCAAGTGTGTGGTGTGGTGGATTGCCTCTTGGGCTGATGATGAACAGTACAAGGAAGAACAGCCTCGCGAGGGTCTGTTCTTGGCTGGTGCAATGAACTGCTAAGGGAGTTCAGTTGCTCTCTCTACTGGTTTCTAGGTGAGGGTCCGATTGATTTCCCGATCCCCCTACCTTGTGGGTGGCTAGTCCTATTTATAGGCAAAGGCCCTGGGCCTCTTCCCAAATATTGAGCGGGAAGGGCGCCAACAATTGGCCATTTTGAAGGGGAACATCTAGTACACTTATCCTCACTAAAGTTGGTCCTCGCCTGCCAAAGGCTCTGGTGGTGACGCCGGCTTGGGCTCCACGATGACTTCCATCCTGCCGTTCTGCTGGTCTTGGTCTTGTTGCACTGAAATGGATGCCTTTGCTTGATGCTCTCGCCTGCACTTGCCCCCTTTCCACCAAAGAGGAAAGAAGGACACTTCGCGGGCTGGCGCCCGCCCGACGCCCTTGGTCATCATGGCTTGCGTCATGGGCACCTCGTGAGGTACCCTGCCTTGATCTCTCCACCTCCTCGTGAGCCAGCCTGACGAGGCCGTGCCTGAGGAAGCCTCCTATCGTCCGCCCCGCGAGGCTTGGCCCTTCGCGAGGGTCTTGAACTCGTGTTGATGAAGATGGGCCATGTTGGGCCGTCCCTGGAGCCACGCCGCAGGCCGCAGGCAGGCAAGTATGGGGAGCCCCATTCCGAGAGCGCCGACAGCTTTCAGCAATTCGAGTTGGTCTGCCATAATATCTACAAAATGTTGGGAGTTGTGCGGCCTTTGAGAGACTAGGTTGATAGTAATAGTAGTGCACGTTCAGGTGAATAGAGCTGGCCTGTATAGTGACTGATAGGCTTTCGATTAGTAGAGGCAATACAACCCTATATTTTCTAGCCAGTTCCACTTCCACGATTTATTTATGATGCTTATGGTGTCCCCCTTTTATCGACACTACAGTCTATCTAGTGGCTTTGTGTCATAATAGCAGCATTCCATCCTTCAAGCAAAACTACATGCCACTCATATTTCCAAAGCTTACATTCAATTGGTCAGGTCATCTAATGTTACTACGTGAGTTTTGAAATGCATGTGCGCCACATATAGAGACATGTTGGAATATTATTTCTCTATGCACTCTCCTTGTCATGGTTTCGCAATAAAGTTTCAATACAGTATACTATGAACCTATCATATGCCAACTATCCTTACTTCTGGAGCCCCCAACAGGGAGCCTGTTTTTTGTGTAGTTGTGCCAGATTATATTATTATACGCACCAAATTACATCACACAAGGGCTCTCTCATCCAAATCCAGTGATAGCGCACAAGTGTTTACATGGAGTCCCTATTATATTAGAATATCCTCTGCATTACAAAGATAATTTCACTATTATTTATTTTGTCATGCTTCTCAGATATTGAACAAAATCGCAATGAATATGAGAATGCGCACATCAGAAGAGTATCGCGGAACAATGCAATGACTAACAAGCATGGCATCAAGGCATCAAGTTCCATTCTGGATGGAATGAAGCCCACATGCTCCACACCTATGATTCATGTTCAGAATATGATCCTAATGACTATTCTGAGCTCACGGAGTCAAAGGTAGATGGCATGTCCTGTTCACCCTACAAGGTGCCTGATCTAATTTGGCAAGGTTTTATTGGTAGCACGTAACTTGCGTAAGCTGTCTTGAGTTTCTTCTGCTTCTTAGCACCGCCATCTGCTTAGTTTACTAATCATATACGTGAAGTTGCCATACCCACGCATTATCAATACGCATTCCATTTGTCATCGTAGCATGTTTTTCCATTCAAATGTTGTTCTTGTGTATCAGACATCCAAAAGGAAGAGAGTGATTGCAGAACCTGAAGAAGTAGTAGCAAAGTCCTTTAAAAAGGTGGTGGTACCACAGAAATCAGACAGCACCCCACTTATATTGGCAATAGAACCAGCGCCACAAAACCTAGGATATCGCAACTATGTTGCTCGCTGCTTTGCTCCTGTTAGTACCTCTTGTCTTGTATCGTTGTACCTACATTCATACCTGGTTGATTATGTGACATCAGTGTGCATGATAACCTGCATATCCACTTTTCTCTCCTAATTATCATAGATATATTAGTGCTTGCATTAATATAGAGTAAACCCAATGTTTATGAAGAAGTTTAGCTCTACATTGTTCTTGTAAGTATCTGTTGTCCTTTATCACTGTACTTATACTGTTAGCTAGTTGTTCTTGTACCATCACTTTGCAGCTTATTTTCCCTTGGTATCCATTTTCTACACATCAGATATATGTTTACTCTTACCAAAATGTTCAATAAAACCAATGCCACTGAAGATGTTTAGCTCTGCATTACTCTTGTCATTACCTTTTGGTTGTATGTTGTACCTACATTTATAGCTAGTTGATTATGTTGAATCACTCTGCATCTTTTCTTAAATAATCTCCATTTGTTCCTATATTATCACATCTATATTTACTCTTATAAAATGTAGAATAAAGGCAATGCTTATGAAGAAGACTCTATGGTAAACTTCTTGAATTTCCCCCCATCAACACGGAAAAGGGCCTTATAGAGCCGGTATTCATTACTAATGTAAGTTTGTCCTTCTTGAGACTTCAAACTTTGTCATGTATATTTGGATAGCAATGACTGCAACTGCTGTTTATTTTTGTCGCTTGCATCAAATTGCATGTTTAAAGTTTATTATGAAGAAGTTCACAAACATAAGTTTCTCCTTCTCTATTTCAGTTTTTAGTTGTAAAACCTACTTCCTTATTCATACCATGTAAATTAAACTAAACATAGCAAGTGATCTTCCTTAGCACTACATGTATGCCTGTGTTGTTGATCTGTAATACATTGATGTGGTCAAACTACCAACTCCAGGAAATAGTCATATTCTGCTATGTCTTAACTATGAATAATGCATATTACGTTCATGTTATTTAAACCGTATCTCTTTATTTACCAATCTAAAATGGGATAAATTGACAGTACACTCACCATCGATGCTTTTACATTATTTAGCACTGCATGTATGCTTGTGTTCTTCATATGTAATCCAGTGGTGTGGTGAAGCTGGCCTCCTGCACAATGCCATTTCCTGCCATGTCTTAAATGTGAACAATTTTTATTCTATTTTAATACAGGTCTCTTTGTTTACCACTAAGAAATGGGATGAACTGACAACATTGTTGCTTATATGTGCTAAGCATGTTATCTGTATGCTTTTTTCTCTTTCAAGATGATATCACTAACGCCAAGAACTACCATTGATGCTATGCAGCTAGAGTTGGATATAAGCGTCATACAAGTGCAGTCATCAGCTTGCTCAGCTGCTTGCGCTGCAGCTCCCAGGCAGGGCTAACCTTTCTAGAACTGTGTTGAAGTATTATATGTTCTGTGTATTATTTAGTCGGCATGTTTATTTTCACTGGTGGTGTCCTTCGATGCCCAGTGTCTGTAATCTGTTGTCTAGTAGCACTTTATTATCGCTGGTGGGGAACCTTTATGCCAAGTGCATGTAATATGCAGTAATTTCTTTGTTGTATAGTCTAGGTATATTCTTCGTCATGATGCTATAATTTAATTTATGTATATTCTATCGTAGCTCCCTGAAAATTTTGTAAGCTTTGACGAAGCGCAACAAGCCTAAACGTTCGGTTTATTACATAAAAAAATTACGGTACTAAAAATGGTCGGCCCGCCAATCGTTGTGAATGTGCTGAAAAGTGGGCCTGCAATCGTGGCCGGCTAATAGCAGGCCTAGATGTAAACTCACCAACTATTAGTTTCAGTCCTTTAACAGGCCGTGTAAACCAGTTGCCTAAATTGGGCCATAAAGTAGAATGGGCTTTAAATAGTCTGGAAAGTAGATTGGGCCTGAATAGTGTTGGAGGCTCATGATTGGCCCAGCCACAAAACGGGCCATTAACAGGCCAAAATATGTGTCAGGACACAGCTGACCCAATATCATTATGGGTCATGAGCAGGCCAGTTGCAAAGCGGGCCATCATTAGGCCTAGTTACCTCACGGGCCTTTAATGGGCCAATAGTCAGGTTGGATTAAAATGTATCCACAAAGACTACGAACCTTTAAGAGGCTGAAAGTCACTTAGGCCCAGAAATAGGCCCACATGCAGCATCGGTTGTTAAATGGACGAAATTGAAACCAGGCCGACAATGACCCATATCTAACAATGGCCATTAACAGGCCGAAAGTAATATCGGGCTGAACTATTACATGGGCCTTTAAGAGGCTGTAACGCCCCGGATTCGTTGCACCAGGTGTCTTCCACTTATTTGTCGTCGTTGCCACGTCATTTTATTGCGTGTTGCATCTTGCCATGTCATCATCTGCATTTCATCTGCATATTTTTCAAAACTTGCATCCGTTCGGGTTCCCCCGATTCTCTCCTTGTCCGTTCCGAGCATTTTCACACTCGCACGCGCCCGTGGCACCTCCGAAATATTATTTTATAAGTGGCATAAAATGTTCTCGGAATGGGTTGAAAGTTGGCGTGCGGCCTTATTATAGTGCAAGTAGGCCGCCTGTCAAGTTTCTTCGCATTCGGAGTCCGTTTGTTAGCCCAACCATTAATTATATAGCGGTACCGTTGTCGGTACCTTCGACGGACGTTTCGGTCTTCGAAACTGCCGCCGGGCCTCTCTCTCTCTTCTCTTCTCTCAACCCAACCCCTCTTCACAACCCACCTACAGCCACCTAGTCCCCCCTTTGCCTGGAGCCGCACGATCGCGATCGTACGGTACGAATCGCACCCAAAACCCCATAACCCTAGCCCCTTCCATATATATATACGCACCCCTCTCTCCATTTTGGCCTCCTACCTACCCCCTCCTCAAATCCCGCAGCCAGCCGCCCCTCCCCTCCTTGTTTTCAGTGCCTCCTCCCACCTCGAGGGCTGCGCCGCCGCCTCCCCCTCCAGATCCGGCGCACCCCAGCCTCCCTGTGCCACTTGGCATGCCCCCAGTGGCTAGCCACCGCCGAGTCATCGCCTCCAGCCACCCCGGGCGCGCCACATGGCATCTCCATGTCGCCCCAGCTTCCCACCACCGCCGGCCCTGCACGCCCACCTGCCCCCCCCGAGCCCATCTGGGGCCTAGGGCAGCCCGCGTGCCGCGCCACCCAGCGTCTGGATCCCGTCGTTGTCTGCCCGATGCCCTGGCTCTCGAGCCCCGAGCCGGAGCCCCTCTCCCCGGTCAGCCCCGCCACTAGCCGGCGAGCCACCGGAGCCGTCTGCCGCCGGCAACCACCCTTGTTGCCTTCCCCAATTCCGACACTGCGCCCCTTCGCTCTTGTTGCCTCAGCGCCGCCATCGTCGTCCCATGCTCCACCGCCGTCATGGATTCCGACCGACGCCGCCGGCCCCGTTTCGCTGCCCCACCACCCGATCTGGCCTCCCCTCTGCCGGATCCAGCCTCCCCGCGCCTCCTTCGCCCGCCCCGCGCCCCTGGAGCCTCACCGGAGTCCCGGAGCTCCACCGCGCCGCCGTGCCGCGCCTCGCCTCGTCCTCGGCAGGAGGTCGGGGTGGAGCTCCTGCTTCGCGTGGGCCCCACGCCCTGGCCCAGCGAGCCGATCGGCCTAGCCGACCTCCTTCCTTCCTGGGCCGAGCCAAGTGGTAATCCACCCATATCCCTCGCCCGCGACATCTTTTAGCTATCTTTCGCCCACTTCATGTTTGCTTGCGATTTTGGCCAAGTCCCTGAGTAAATCAGCATCATGTGTCCATGTTTGACCCATGATAACTTTATGCATGTTACTCCGTTTTGCGTGTATGTTATGACAAAATGTTCATCTCAGAGTGCTCTTCATGATGGAGGTGTTTGCATGCATGTTAGGATTCATCTCGATGCCTTAACCTTCGTTGCAATACTGCTAAGTAATATAAACTGAAGCTTGTTAACATCATTTAGCTATTTTGTGAGTGGTACAACTTTGTTTCTGTTGACGCTATGGTGATGATCTTGATAGGCACATGTTCTGATCTTCATGCTATTCATGTTGGTGTTCTTTGAGTTCATGTTACGATGCATCTTGATATATTAATCCCCGTTTCAAAAGTGCATGTTGCTGTTAACTGCTGAAAACTGATGTAACTTGCTGATTTGTCATTTTTGTTGCGTTTTGTGTGTGCATCCTATGAGCATTATGTCTACATGTTTTAGGAGCATTTTCATGCCATATTCACAGTGGTGACCTCCATGTATTTTATATGCCTTGTAGTGAGTGCATCAAGCTTGTGAAGTGGGCTACTTGCTGTTAACTTTCTGTCAAGTCTGTTTCTGCCATATCATGATGCCATCTTTGCTTGATGCTACCAATTAATCCATGCATATTCTGGAGATACTTAGTTGACATGTTTTGTTTTATATGTTATGCTATATCACGAAGTGCCTTTTTATTCCCTATATATGTCCTGTAGTATATGTTTTCATTGCCATGGACATGATTATATAATGTTCCAGATTTTTGTTAACTTCATGATGCCTCGTTCTGAGCTTGTTATTGAGTGTTCCATGCCTCTTCTGGAGATCCTCCAATTACATGTTTTGTATTATGCTATGCGCACTCTGTTCACATGTCATGTTTGCTAATTTTGGATGTCATATGTCTCTATTCCATGCTTGCAAACATGCTATCATAATGTTGTTGTTTTACACTTGCTGAAACTGTTTCAACATTCAATCTTCTCTTGTTGATTCCTACTAATCCATGAGCCATATGTAAATGATGCCATGATGTTATTTTCTTTTTGTTATGTGTAATTTGATGCCATACCCTTGGTTGCTATATAAACTTGTAGTAGCTTGTCTCTTTCTTGCTCTCAAGTTGCCATCATATTAACTCTGCTCATGCATATGCTCCTGTGTTATAAAGTTGCATTTTGCATTGATCATTTTTGTTTAATCTTGAACCCTATGAACCTGAACCTTAATGATATTTGAAGTAGGTTGTCCGTACATGAGGTGCATGTCAAGTTTGTTCTCATATGATTCCTGTAGCATGTTGATTTGATGTTTGCAATGTGCCTACTTGCTGTTTTGGGCAGATTGTTGATATGTCTTGTTTGGAGTGTATGTGTTGCACCGTTGCTCCGTTTTGAGCATGCTCTATATGAAACTTGCTTAGAATTGCATGTAGTTTAATATTGTCATGTTACATCCATGTTTTGAGAGTGTTTGCTTGATGTTTGGATGCATTTTTGTATCAATGCCATGTTTAACTTGTGTTGCTCATATCTTCTAGGTCGTAGCTCCGAACTTAACGTTTGTTTAGATCTGGACCAATTTCGCAATTAATGTTTGTTTAGATCTGGAACAATTTCGAAATTTGCATATGAGGACTTACCGGATTTGTTATATGTTGTCCCCGGCCTCATTTAAACTTGATTTGACGTGTTGTTGTTGTTGGCATAATCTCTTGCCATGTGCAGCATCATATAGCCTTGTCATGCATCATACTTGGTTGAGCATCATGTCATGGTTATGTGTTGTGTGTTTACCATGTTGTTTGCTTCTTTCCGATTGTGCTTCTTCTCGATAGTTCCTGTTTCGTTGCGATCGTGAGGATTCGTTCGACTATGCTTGGTTCGTCTTCATCCGTTCATCTTCTTCATGGACTCGTTCTTCTTCCTGGCAGGATTTCAGGTAAGATGACCGTCACCTTGGATCTCACTACTATCATTGCTATGCTAGTTGCTTCGTTCTATCGCTATGTTGCGCTACCTATCACTTGCTTATCAAGCCTCCCAAATTGCCTTGTCAGCCTCTAACCTTTTCACCCTTCCTAGCAAACCGTTGTTTGGCTATGTTCCCGCTTTTGCTCAGCCCCTCTTATAGCGTTGTTAGTTGCAAATGAAGTTGAAGATTGCTCCATGTTGGAACATGAATATTTTGGGATATCACAATATCTCTTATTTAATTAATGCATCTATATACTTGGTGAAGGGTGGACGGCTCGGCCTTATGCCTGGTGTTTTGTTCCGCTCTTGCCGCCCTAGTTTCCATCATACCGGTGTTATGTTCCTTGATTTTGCGTCCCTAACACTGTGAGGGGTATGGGACCCTCTTGACAGTTCGGTTTGAATAAAACTGTTCCAGCAAGGCCCAACATTTGTTTTAACATTTGCCGGAATAATACGTAAACTAAATAATATATTTGCATAGGGCGTCATGAACCCGAGGATTTTTCTACATAGCAGGGGGGCCAGCGTTGCTGGTGTTGATCCCAAACGGGCAGACTACAGGGCCACCATGGGGCAACCCAAGGATCTGGTTTTGCTCGTAGGCTGAATTATCTAGACGTGGCCTGAGACTAGATACGTGCGGCTACTATCAGGGTGTCGGCACACCGGGAGGTCTTGCTGGAATTGTTTTACCATTGTCAAAATGTCTTGTGCACCGGGACCCCGAGTCTGATCGGATGTCCCACGATGGAGGATTGTCTCCACGGATTGTGAGATTATAATGGGCTAAGTTGGGACACCCCTGTAGGGTTTAAACTTTTGGAAGTCGTGCCCAAGGTTATGTGGCAGATGGAAATTTTTGTATCCGGTTGTAGAGAACTTGACACCAGATTCGAACTAAAATACCCAACAGCGTATGTAACCGTGATGGTCTCTTTTCGAGTGGGTGGAGAAGAGAACACGGTGGGGTTATGTTTGAACGTAAGTAGTTCAGGATCACTTCTTGATCATTACTAGTTTGCGACCGTTTGCGTAGCTTCTCATCTTACTCTTATACTCGTAAGTTTGCCATAATATTCTGCTTAGTCGCTTGCTGCAGCATCACCACTTATCCCTTTCATACCCATTAAGCTTTGCTAGTCTTGATACCCATGGTAATGGGATTGCTAAGTCCTCATGGCTCACAGATTACTACAATACCAGTTGCAGGTACAGGTAAATCGATGATCATGATGTGAGAGCGTTGTTTGCTTGTTTTGGAGTTCTTCTTCTGCTTCTTCTTCGATCAGGGGATAGGTTCCAGGTCGGCAGTCTGGGTTAGCAGGGTGGATGTCGTTGAGTTTCTGTTTGTGTTTCATCCGTAGTCGGATGTTGCCCTTATGTATGATGTTGTTGTATTCGTGTGGCATTGTATTCCTCTTGTATGTATCCCCAACTATTATGTAATGGTATGATGTAATGATATCCACCTTGCAAAAGCGTCTCCAATATGCGCTTCTATCCTTGGTGGGACCTTCGAGTTCCTTTAGGATAGGGTCGCATATTGGGCGTGATAGAGGCCCTAGTTAAAATGGCCCTCAATGGGGCGGAAAGCACCGTGCCTGTTAACGGGCCAGTTTAAATATGGGCTGGAATTTGACCAAAATATGCCAGGCAGCTAACGGGCTGTATCCGATATGGGCCGTCATTTGGCCGAAAACATGGCAGACTGTTAACGGGCCGGATGTAATGTGGGCTGTCATTTGGCCCAAAACATGACAGACATCATAACAAGCCAGATCTTATGTGGGCCATAATTTGGCCCAAACCATGGCAGGCTGTTAACAGCCTGACCTAGTGGAGTATGACAAAATCTTGTGGGACCTTGACTGGGCGACCTTTTTTATCTTAAATGGGCTACTGTTGGGCCGTGCCACGTCTCATAGCATCATAGGCACGTCTCCTCCATTGGATGGACGATATCTGTCCCAACGCTGAGCTGCCACGTGGATACTCTAGTGAATCAAAATTTTACACATGGAAAATCCCCATTGGTCCAGGTTGTTAACAGGTTATCAGATCCAAACTAGAACCCGATAGCTTAACGGCGACCTATTATGGTGGATGTCACAAGTTGGTTACCTTGACGAAAGCACTTCCATGACGCGCCATTTATTGTCATGATGATAATTTTGGTATTGTCATGGAACACTTCTACGAAAGTAGAGGTATGATTGTCTTGATTCTGTCATAAAATCTTAATGGATGTACATGCATGCCAGAAAACATGACCTACTATGACAAACACGTATTATCATGGAAGTGGTTTTTTTTGTAGTGTAGAGAGAGCTCCGGAGCGTGTACAGATCCATGTTGTTCGTATCAGTGGGGTCATAGATAGAACATACGGAGATGTCGGGTGTTTCATGTGTTTTGTACTGGAACACCCTCCCCCGTCTTGAGTCGCGCTGTGCCGGGCCATGAGATGAGTGTGAACCACCTCCGCATTTCTTTCAATCCGGGACCCCAGGCTCATGTGCATCAGCCTTGCGAAGGTGTCTCCGACACCCTCAAAGCCGAAAGGCATGCGCATGAGGCAGGGCGAGCTCATGGTCTGGTCGATCCACGGAGGATGGAAGGTGCTACCGGGGTGAGCCTTGTTGACGGCGACGAAGTCAACGCACATGCGCATGTCGTTGTGTGGCTTGGCGAGGTTGGCAGAGTTGGCGATCCACTCAGGGTGGAGGACTGCATGGGTGATTCCAGCATCTAGGAGCAGCTTGACTTCCTGGGCGATGAACTCTTGCTTCTCAGACGCCTGACGTCGTGCTTTCTGCTTGACGGGTCATGCGCTCTGGAATGTGGCTAAGTGGTCCTCAACCACCTCCCTGGGTACACCGGGCATGCCTGATGATGTCCAAGCCAACATATCAGAGCTTTGCCGAAGGAAGGTGACAAGCTCGCCTTCCAATTTGGGTGAAGGGCCACCGCCGAAGGCAGGGGAGGGGCCCACGTCACTCCCATCCAATGATGCCTTCTTGGTCTCGGCCCACTCCTGGGAGAGCAGGGGATTATTCTTCACGATTGCCGAATCCACAGGCCCAGGCACGTCCTTATCGGCCAGATATGTGGTGGCGGCAGCCTTGTAGGCATGCTCGAGAGTGTGCGTCACATCCTTCTCATCGCAGGAGATGGTGAGGGTGCCATTGCAGCCAGGCATCTTGATGAGGCCGTAGACATGGTGGGGTCACGACCATGAACTTGGAGAGCGTCGGGTAGCCCAAGATGATCTTGTAGGGCAGGCTGATGTGAGTCACGTTGAAGAGAATGAACTCTATGGGGGTAGTTCTTGCGAGTGCTGAAGGTGACGGGAAGGCGCACCTGCCCTACGGGCAGAGTGGAGCTTTCGGTGATGCCCGAGAAGGTCCTTCTCGGCATCAGGTGCTCGTAGGGCACTTAAAGCGTCTCAAATGTCTTCATAGAGAGCATGTTGAGGCATGCGCCACCATTGATGAGTGCCTTGGTGACTGCCAAATTGCTGGTGGTAGGAGTACACAGCAGGGGGCGACACCCACGACCTTCATGGACTTGGGGTGGTCATTGGTGTCTAAGGCGATGGGTAACTCGAACCACTTGAGGCGGCTGGTGGACTCGGGTGCCAGTATGGCCGCGTTCACCTCAGAAGAGAATTTCTTGTGGCAGTTTGATGGAGGGGCCTGGGCCCTGCACAAGATGCAGGCCACCCTGCAGGGCTCTTGGTAGCCCCCAATGTTTTAGGCGGGGGATTGTCATTGGTGCGCGGTGGGGCGGCGTTGGCTGGGGGGCGGGCAGCTTGCCGCGGTTGGTTTTGCCAACCCTGACGATTGTGGTCGCTGGTGCCGTTGTTGTTGTCGTCCCAGCAACCACCTCTGTTGTAACTGATACGTCTCCAACGTATCTATAATTTTTTATTGTTCCATGCTATTATATTATCTGTTTTGGATGTTCTATATGCATTAATATGCTATTTCATATCATTTTTGGGACTAACGTATTAACCTAGAGCCTAGTGCCAGTTCCTGTTTTTGAGTTTCGTAGAAAAGGAATACCAAACGGAGTCCAAACGGAATGAAACCTTGGCGATGATTTTTCTTGGACCAGAAGACAACCAGGAGACTTGGAGATGAAGTCAGAAGAGCCATGAGGCGGCCACGAGGACGGAGGGCACGCCCCCACCCTTGTGGGCCCCTCATGCACGTCCTGGCCTAATTCTTTCGCCTATATATTCCCATATATACCCAAACCAACACAGGCATCCACGAAAACACTTTTCCGCCACCGCAACCTTCTATACCCATGAGATTCCATCCAGGGGCCTTTTCCGGCGTCCTACTGGAGGGGGATTCGATCACGGAGGGCGTCTACATCAACACCATTGCCCTTCTGCTGAAGCATGAGTAGTTTACCATAGACTTATGGGTCCATAGCTAGTAGCTAGATGGCGTGTTCTCTTTCTTTGATTCTCAATACCATGTTCTCCTTGTTGTTCTTGGAGATATATTCGATGTAATACTTTTTGCGTTGTGTTTGCCAAGATCTGATGAATTGTGTATTTATGATCAGCTTATCTATGAATATTATTTGAATCTTCTCTGAATTCTTATATGCATGATTTGATATCTTTGCAAGTCTCTTCGAACAATCGATTTGGTTTGGCCAACTAGATTGGTTTTTCTTGCAATGGGAGAAGTGCTTAGCTTTGGGTTCAATCTTGTGGTGTCCTTTCCATGTGACACTAGGGGAAGCAAGGCACGTATTTTATTGTTGCCATCAAGGATAAAAAGATGGGGTTTTCATCATATTGCTTGAGTTAATTCCTCTACATCATGTCATCTATACCTATACTAATTAGAGACTCCCTAAAAATTACCACGTTAATTAGAATTTACTGGCCGTTCATCCGGTGGGACCGAATTGTTACGGTGGAGATTAACGCGTATCTTTTTGCTTAATTACGTGCTTAGTTCGGCCAAGAAAACTCTAAAGGCCCTAGTCCTTTCATCGTGGCCATAGAAATAGAAGTCGTCCAACAAAAAAAGAAATAGATGCCGCCATCCTTATCCCTAACCTCCTGACCCCAACCATCCCACACATCGTGCCATGGATTGCGTCGCTGTCCTGCTCAACGACCGTGGTCGTCGCTCCCTACCCCATCCGCCGTCACTGCACTCTACATCAACCCTCTGCCGCCTCCACCGCAAACCATCTCTTCCTTTGACCTCTCTCTTGGACCAGTATGGGGCGGCGTCTGCTTCCGATCGCGTGGTGGTGACATGGCTAGTCGAGGGAACTCGGGTGACGCGAACTATCTATCTATCCCCACCTCCTGTTCCTCTTCTTCCATCGAACCCAACGTTCGCAGTTACTGCCACAAGCGGCGCTCTCCTCCCCTGCAGCGATCATGTTGTTCCCCTCCACACATTGGACCACCATGGTGCAGAAGTACCCGCAGAAACTTGTGCTTTGCGTAGCAAATTCGGGTGTTCTAAGTCGACTACCCGGCAAAGTAATTTTTTCCTTCTCAGAAGTTCTCTCATGGAACTTGGATGGAATGGATTCGTGAATGTGCCAGGTGGAGTGCCATTAGATTGCCATGATAGTGGGCAGAATACCCTCTCCTTCACAAACGAACTTGGGTTTGCCAAGGAAATTGGTCAATACTACTATCATTTAGCTTTGCATTGGTCATTTACATAGTTTTGTTTTTTTGAATCATGATTCTTTAGTTAGTTTGTTACGAGCTGCTTCTATTAGGACTAAAAATTTAGAGTTGTCGATTGGATTGAATTTGAAAGAGGACAATATAATTTTGTTACAGTTGGTGGTTCAGTTAGCTTAAAAAAATATTTCAATGATGAATAATGCACAATTTGCTTTCTGTTGCCCAGTGTACTACAATTTAATATGTAGAACGTGGGCTTAATTTGTTTGCCAAGAAAATGTCTCTACTAAACTGATAATTCCCACAAGGAGTAACTCATTGCTCGTCCAAGAATTTATTATTGAATGATGCTTCATCTGTTTACGCTGCAAAGGCATGGTTGCCACCTCTTGAGCATGCGTTGGTTTTCCCTTGAAGAGTAAAGGGTGATGCAGCAAAGTAGCGTAAGTATTTCCCTCAGTTTTTGAGAACCAAGGTATCAATCCAGTAGGAGGTTACACGCAAGTCGCCTTGTACCTGCACAAACAAATAAGAACCTTGCAACCAACGCGATAAAGGGGTTGTCAATCCATTCACGGCCACTTGCAAAAGTGAGATCTGATAGAGATAATAAGATAAATATTTTTGGTATTTTTGTTGTATAGATTGAAAATTAAAGATTGCAAAATAGTAAACGAGATGCAATGTAAATGAAAGAGATATAATACGATGGAAAAGAGACCTGGGGGCCATAGGTTTCACTAGTGGCTTCTCTCAAGATAGCATATCTTACGGTGGGTGAACAAATTACAGTCGAGCAATTGATAGAAAAGCGCATAGTTATGAGAATATCTAGGCATGATCATGTATATAGGCATGACGTCCGTGACAAGTAGATCGAAATGATTATGCATCTACTACTATTACTCCACACATCGATCTCTATCCAGTATGTATCTAGAGTATTAAGTTCATAAGAACAGAGTAACACATTAAGCAAGATGACATGATGTAGAGGGATAAACTCAAGCAATATGATATAAACCCCCTCTTTTTATCCTTGATGGCAACAATACAATATGTGCCTTGTTGCCCCTGCTGTCACTGGGAAAGGACACCGCAAGATTGAACCCAAAGCTAAGCACTTCTCCCATTGCAAGAAAGATCAATCTAGTAGGCCAAACCAAACTGATAATTCAAAGATACTTGCAAAGATATCAAATCATACATATAAGAATTCAGAGAAGAATCAAATATTCTTCATAGATAATCTTGATCATAAACCCACAATTCATCGGATCTCGACAAACACACTACAAAAAGTATTACGTCGAATAGATTTCCAAGAAGATCGAGGAGAACTTTGTATTGAGAATCAAAGAGAGAGAAGAAGCCATCTAGCTAATAACTATGGACCCGAAGGTCTGTGGTAAACTACTCACACATCATCGGAGAGGCTATGGTGTTGATGTAGAAGCCCTCCGTGATCGATTCCCCCTACGGCGGAGCGCCAGAAAAGGCCCCAAGATGGGATCTCACGGGTACAGAAGGTTGCGGCGATGGAAATAGGGTTTCGTGGTGCTCGGGGATGTTTTCGGGGTATATGAGTATATATAGGCAAAAGAAGTAAGTCGGTGGAGCCACGAGGGGCCCACGAGGGTGGGGCGCACCCTCCTACCTCGTGGCCACCTCATTGCTTCCTTGACGTCCACTCCAAGTCTCCTGGATTTCGTTTATTCCAAAAACGATTCTCCAGAAAGTTTCATTCTGTTTGGACTCCGTTTGATATTCCTTTTTTGCGAAACACTGAAATAGGCAAAAAAAAAACAATTTGCACTAGGCCTCCAGTTAAGAGGTTAGTCCCAAAAATAATATAAAAGTGCATAATAAAGCCCATTAAACATCCAAAACAGATAATATAATACCATGGGACAATCAAAAATTATAGATACGTTGGAGACATATCAAGCATCCCCAGCTTAATTCCTGCTCGTCCTCGAGTAGGTAAATGATAAAAACAGAATTTTTGATGTGGTATGCTACCTAATATAATTTTCAATGTAATTCTCTTTATTGTGGCATGAATGTTCAGATCCAAAAGATTCAACATAAAAGTTTAATATTGACATAAAAATGGTAATACTTCAAGCATGCTAACCAAGCACTTTATGTCTTCTCGAAATTACATAGCCAAAGAAAGCTTATCCCTACAAAATCATATAGTTTTCGTCACACAAAATGCTCCCATCATGCATAACCCCGGTTTCAGCCAAGCAATTGGTTCATACTTTTTAACGTGCTTCAGCCTTTTCAACCCTCATGCAATACATGAGCGTAAGCCACGGACATAGCACTATGGGCGGAGTAGAGTATGATGATAGGGATTATGTGAGAAAAAAAGGAGAAAGTCTCACATTGACGCGACTAATCAACGGGCTATGGAGATGCCCATCAATTGATGTCAATACGAGGAGTAGGGATTGCCATGTAATGTATGCACTAGAGCTATAAATGAATGAAAGCTCATCAAAAAGAAACTAAGTGGGTGTGCATCCAACTTGCCTGCTCACGAAGACCTAGGGCATTTTGAGGAAGCCCATCATTGGAATATACAAGCCAAGTTCTATAATAAAAAATTTCCACTAGTATATGAAAGTGACAAAATAAGAAACTTTCTATCATGAAGATGATGGTGCTATTTTGAAGCACAAGTGTGGAAAAAGGATAGTAACATTGTCCCTTCTCTCTTTTTCTCTCATTTTTTATTTGGGCTTCTTTGGCCTCTCTTTTTTCTCTTTTTCTCTTTTTTCTCTTTTTTTATTATTTCGTCTAGAGTCTCATCCTGACTTGTAGTGGAATCATAGTCTCCATCATCCTTTCCTCACATGGAACAATGCTATAATAATGGAAATCATCACACTTCTATTTATTTACAACTCAAGAATTACAACTCAATACTTAGGACAAAATATGACTCTATGTGAATGCCTCCGGCGGTGTACCGGGATATGCAATGAATCAAGAGCGACATGTATGAAAGAATTATAAAGGTGGCTTTTCCACAAATACGATGTCAACTACATGATCACGCAAAGCAATATGACAATGATGGAGCGTGTCATAATAAACGGGACGGTGGAAAGTTGCATGGCAATATATCTCGGAATGGCTATGGAAATGCCATAATAGGTAGGTATGGTGGCTGTTTTGAGGAAGATATAAGGAGGTTTATGTGTGATAGAGCGTATCGTGTCATGGGGTTTGGATGCACCGGCAACGTTTGCACAAACTCTCAAGGTGAGAAACGGCAATGCATGGTACCGTAGAGGCTAGCAAATTGCGGAAGGGTAAGAGTGCGTACAATCCATGGACTCACATTAGTCATAAAGAACTCATATACTTATTGCAAAAGTTTATTAGCCCTCGAAGCAAAGTACTACTACACATGCTCCTAGGGGAAGGTTTGGTAGCAGTTAACCATCGTGCGATCCCGACCTCCACTCATAAGGAAGGCAATCAAAGAACACCCCATGCTTCAAATTTGTCACACAACGTTCACCATACGTGCATGCTACGGGACTTGCCAACTTTAACACAAGTATTTATCAATTTCATAATTACCCAACTAGCATGACTCTAACATTACCACCTTTATATCTCAAAATAATTATCAAGTATCAAATTTATCATAGTGTTTAATGCACTCCATATGAAAGTTTTTATTTTACCCAACTTGGATGCCCATCATATTAGGACTAATTTTATAACCAAAGAAAATTACCATGCTGTTCTAAAAGACTCTCAAAATAATATAAGTGAAGCATGAGAGATCAATAATTTCTACAAAATAAAACCAGCACCGTGCTCTAAAAAGGTATAAGTGAAGCACTAGAGCAAAATTGTCTAGCTCAAAAGATATAAGTGAAGCACATAGAGTATTCTAATAAATTCCGATTCATGTGTGCCTCTCCAAAAGGTGTGTACATCAAGGATGATTATGATAAACTAAAAATCAAAGAGTCAAATCATACAAGACGCTCCAAGCAAAACACATATCAATGTGGTGAATAAAAATATAGCCTCAAGTAAAGTTACCGATAGACTAAGAGGAAAGAGGGGATGCCTTCCGGGGCATCCCCAATCTTAGGCTTTTGGTTGTCCTTGAATTTTACCTTGGGGTGCCTTGGGCATCCCCAAGCTTAGGCTCTTGCCACTCCTTATTCCAAAATCCATCAAATCTTTACCCAAAACTTGAAAACTTTACAACACAAAACTCAACAGAAAATCTCATGAGCTCCGTTAGTGCAAGAAAACAAACCACCACTTTAAGGTACTGTAATGAACTCATTCTTTATTTATATTGGTCTTAAACCTACTGTATTCCAACTTATATATGGTTCATACCCCCCGATACTAGCCATAGATTCAGCAAAATAAGCAAACAACACACGAAAAACAGAATCTGTCAAAAACAGAACAGTCTGTAGTAATCTGTAACTCCCGAATACTTCTGTAACCCCAAACATTCTACCAAATTAGTAAGTCTTAGGTAATTTGTTTATTAATCTTCAGCAAAAAGAATCAACTGAAAATCACGTTTCTGTGATTTATTAAAACTAATCTCGTGCACGCAAAAGTTTCTGTTTTTCAGCAAGATCAAATTAACTATCATCGTAGGTTATCCTAAAGGTTTTACTTGGGACAAACACTAATTAAAACAAAAAACCACATCTAACCAGAGGCTTGATGAATTATTTATTACTAAACAGCAACAAAAAGTAAAAAACAAAAATAAAATTGGGTTGCCTCCCAACAAGCGCTATCGTTTAGCGCCCCTAGCTAGGCATAAAAACAAGAATGGATCTAGTTATTACCATCTTTGGTATTCAGTTCATAAGTGGCTCTCATAATAGATTCATAAGGTCATTTAATTTTCTTCCTAGGAAAGTGCTCCATGTCTTTCCTTAATGGCAATTGGAATCTAATATTTCCTTCTTTCATATCAATAATTGCACCAACCGTTCTAAGGAAAGGTCTACCAAGAATAATAGGACATGAAGGATTACAATCTATATCAAGGACAATGAAATCTATGGGCACATAATTCCTATTTGCAACAATAAGAACATCATTAATCCTTCTCATAGGTTTCTTAATGGTGGAATCTGCAAGATGCAAATTTAAAAAACAATCATCAAATTCATAGAAACCTAGCATATCTCACAATGTTTTAGGAATCGTGGAAACACTAGCACCCGAATCACACAAAGCATAGAATTCATGATTTTTAATCTTAATTTTAATAGTAGGTTCCCACTCGTCATAAATTTTTCTAGGGATAGAAACTTCTAATACAAGTTTTTCTTCATAAGATTGCATTAAGGCATCAACGACATGTTTGCTAAAAGCTTTATTTTGACTATAAGCATGAGGAGAATTTAGCACGGATTGCAACAAGGAAATACAATCTATCAAAGAGCAATTATCATAATTAAATTTCTTGAAATCCAAAATAGTGGGTTAATTGCTATGTAAAGTTTTGACCTCTTCAATCCCACTTTTACCAATTTTTGCATCAAGATCTAAAAACTCCGAATCATTGGGACGCCTTTTAGCTAAAGTTGACTCATCTACAGTCCCATCTTTATCAAGATTCATATTGGAAAACAAAGATTTAATAGGAGCCGCATCAAACACTTTCAGATCTTCATCCTTATTATCATGAAAACTAGAAGAACATGCTTTCACAAAGCAATCCTTTTTAGCACGCATCCTAGCGGTTCTTTCTTTGCACTCATCAATGGAAATTCTCATGGCTTTGAGAGACTCATTGATATCATGCTTAGGTGGAATAGATCTAAATTTCAAAGAATCAACTTCAAGAGAAATTCTATCCATGTTCCTAGCCAACTCATTAATCTTAGGCAATTTTTCTTCAAGCAAATCATTGAAATTCTTTTGTGAAATCATAAATTCTTTAACACTAGTCTCAAAATTAGAGGGCATCTTATTGAACTTTCCATAAGAATTGTTGTAGGAATTACCATAATTATTAGAGGAATTACTAGGGAACGACCTAGAATTAAAGTTTCCTCTATACGCGTTGTTACCAAAATTGTTCCTACCAACAAAATTCAAATCCATAGATTCATTATTATTCTCAATCAAAGTGGATAAGGGCATATCATTAGGATCAGAAGAAATACTCTTATTAGTAAACAATTTCATAAGTTCATCCATCTTTCCACTCAAAACATTAATCTCTTCAATTGCATAAACCTTTTTACTAGTAGATCTTTCGGTGTGCCATTGAGAATAATTAACCATAATATTATCTAGGAGTTTAGTAGCTTCTCGTAAAGTGATTTCCATAAGAGTGCCTCCCGCGGCCGAATCTAAAAGATTTCTAGAAGCAAAATTCAATCCGACATAATTTTTTTGTATAATCATCCATAAATTCAAACCATGTGTAGGGCAATTACGTATCATTAGTTTCATCCTCTCCCAAGCTTGTGCAACATGCTCATGATCAAGTTGCTTAAAATTCATAATATCATTTCTAAGAGAGACGATCTTAGCGGGAGGAAAATACTTAGAGATAAAAGCATATTTGTACTTATTCCATGAATCAATACTATTTTTAGGCAAAGAAGAGAACCGAGTTTTAGCACGATCTCTAAGCGAAAACGGAAATAACTTCAATTTAACAATATCATTATCCACATCTCTCTTCTTTTTCATATTGCACAAGTCAACAAAGTTGTTTAGATGTGTAGCGGCATCTTCACTAAGAAGGCCAGAGAATTGATCTTACATAACAAGATTCAATAAAGTAGCATTAATTTCGCAAGATTCATCATCGGTAATAGGAGCAATCGGAGTGCTAAGAATATCTAGGCATGATCATGTATATAGGCATCACGTCTGTGACAAGTAGATCGAAATGATTCTGCATGTAATACTATTACTCCACACATCAACCGCTATCCAGCATGCATCTAGAGTGTTAAGTTCATAAGAACAGAGTAACGCATTAAGCAAGATGACATGATATAGAGGGATAAACTCAAGCAATATGATATAAACCCCATCTTTTTATCCTGGATGACAACAATACAATACGTGACTTGTTGTCACTTGGAAAGGACACCGCAAGATTGAACCCAAAGTTAATCTCTTCTCCCATTGCAAGAAAGATCAATCTAGTAGGCCAAACTAGACTGATAATTCGAAGAGACTTGAAAAGATATCAAATCATACATATAAGAATTCAGAGAAGAATCAAATATTGTTCAGAGATAATCTTGATCATAAACCCACAATTCATCGGATCTCGACAAACACACCGCAAAAATTATTACATCGAATAGATCTCCAAGAAGATCGAGGAGAACTTTGTATTGAGAATCAAAGAGAGAGAAGAAGCCATCTAGCTAATAACTATGGACCCGAAGGTCTGTGGTAAACTACTCACACATCATCAGAGAGGCTATGGTGTTGATGTAGAAGCCCTTTGTGATCGATTCCCCCTCTGGCGGAGCGCCGAAAGAGTCCCCAAGATGGGATCTCACTGGTACAGAAAGTTGCAGTGGTGGAAATAGCGTTTCATGGTGCTCTTGGATGTTTTCGGGGTATATGAGTATATATAGGAAAAAGAAGTAGGTCGGTGGAGCCACGAGGGTGGGAGGCACGCCTACCCCCCTGGGCGCGCCCTCCTACCTCGTGGCCGCCTCGTTGTTTCCTTGACGTCCACTCCAAGTCTCCTGGATTGCGTTTGTTCCAAAAACGATTCTCTCGAAGGTTTCAGTCCATTTGGACTCCTTTTGATATTCCTTTTTTGCGAAACACTGAAATAGGCAAAAAATAGCAATTTGCATTGGGCCTCCGGTTAATAGGTTAGTCCCAAAAATAATATAAAAGTGCATAATAAAGCCCATTAAACATCCAAAATAGATAATATAATAGCATGGAACAATCAAAAATTATAGATACATTGGAGACGTATCAATGGTCATATGGATGATTAGCATCTTTTGGAAAAATCATGTTAATTCACTGAGGAAATACTACAACACCTTTGACTATGAGCGAAGATGTCCACTCATGATTTTTGAGGGCCACTTGAGGATGTGATCATTAGTGCGGCTTCAAAGCTGCTTGATATGACATAGCGTTTGATTTTTACAAATCTGAAAGTCGAGCCTAAGCAATGTTACGGTTCAGATACAAACCTTATAGTTACTAATTATCTCACATTGAATTACAGAGAGACAACCTAAAATTAGTCCAATCTGTTGTGTGTTTCAATAAAAAAATAGGCCAATCTGTTGTGGGTTGCTAATCTGACCGGCCGTCAATCTCCACTTAACCTTTTTTTTATCTTTCGTATTAGCTCCACGTCTCTAGCGCCTATAGAATCCTAACCCAAGAATCTCTCCTGCCGCATTGAGTCCAAACCCTCGATAAGAGTCTTCCATGCATCCTCATCTTCTCTTTGCCGCCTATGTATCCTTTCTTTGCTCCGTCAGTCGCTACTGTGACGCGTCCATTATCTTTTTCATGAGCAGCTATACGATTTCTGTCTGAGATTAGATCCTCCTACAAAGAATCCTACCGTTTCCATGCTGTCACTGTAGCCAGGTCTAGCAAACTGGTCGTCCCAGTGTTGTTTGGGCTTTCCCTGAGTGGACGATCTGGTCTTTTTACGTGATGTCCAAAGAGTTTCTCGCTGCCATGACCGACAAGGAGACTAGGAGTCCTGGGCCCCTTTTGTTGCAGATCTAGGTATGCATTATGTATCTGATTACATTTTTTTAAATAGCTAACACTGGCTGCAAAACAACATCTTATCTATTAGTTTTCAGCAATCTGACTAATACTCTGTAGTTCATTATGTTCACATGACAAAGGGATTTGAAGTTAATAAAAAATCTGACTGTTACTCCATGCAATTAATTGTAATTAGAGGACACTGGGAAATGATGTTTTCAATCAGTCCCACTGTTACTGTATGTGAATAGTTATATAAGTTGATATATTTGAAGGATGTGAAGACAAAATCATAGTATTTACAACAGAACCTTTTTTGCTTACATATTGAGAATGCTCTCTATGCATGTGGTCTTTGTTTCTGAAGCTCCCAGACAAAGCTTAAGGGGCCACATGGAGATGGTCACGCACCAACGGGTTAGGGATTTTGAGGTCCATGGTGGCGAGTATTTAAGGAAAAAAGTTATGGTGCAAATGATATGCTAAAGTTTAGATACAGTGGTCTGCAACTCTATATCCATCAGCATACATACTTCAGGGTGGAGTTGAGGAAGGAAGTATTTACCAGAGATGTAGTTTTAGCATTCTGGGGAAAAAGTTATGGTGCAAATGATATGCTAAAGTTCAGATACAGTGGTTTGCAACTTTGTACATAGTTGAGGAAGGGATCATTTACCAGAGATGTGGTTTTAGCAGCATTAGTTTTAGATACAACAATTAATGCATGCTTTGATGTGTAAGCTGCACACAGGGCAGATGATGCAATTTGGTTTAGAAGAAGAAGAATACACATTGACACCATGGCTTATAATTCTTAGGATAGTGTAAGAAAGTATATGCAACGTGGTTTAGGTAACAAAAACATAGCATTATGTCTTCCTTTGGAAAATTTGCCTCTAGAGAGATAAAAAGAATTATCACTTTCATCTTACCTCTGTTTTTTCTTAAAGTAAGAAGATAAAGAACAGATGGGTTTACATGAAGGAGGCATGACACAACAGTCAAAAAATGATGTCTCAATATTTCACACTAAAGCGAGGACAACATCACATAAATGATTATATGTATCTATTTTATTAAACTAGCATATTAACTAATTGCCTGAATCCCTGTACTATATATTTTTACTTATTGCATGACGTGCTTTTGCTTCTTGATAAATATGTCCATTTTCGCTATTATTTCACAACATCTGCTATGTACAGTGGCATCATTGAGCATTCCTTTACTTTTCACAGTTCAGGTCAATGTCCTGCACAGTGCACAATATAACGCTACATTGGAGGCGCTATTAAATACTTCGAGCTCATGTGATAGAGCACAGGAAAAGAACTATCGAAGGTATATTTTATGCTCATACCACGA
The DNA here is from genome assembly GCF_018294505.1 of Triticum aestivum. NCBI lineage: Eukaryota > Viridiplantae > Streptophyta > Magnoliopsida > Poales > Poaceae > Triticum > Triticum aestivum. The sequence goes on along the minus strand of NC_057804.1, from coordinate 234,182,274 downwards.
TTTTGAGATTCAGATGCAGTTTTATTTAAAATACTTTTTTATCATAATATTCAATTCTAATGCATTTGGAATGGGTCAAATCAATTGTAAAGAGTTGAATTAGCTACTTCACCTGTGAGTCCTTTGTGGTTTAGTTGTATTTTTTGGTTTAATAAATTACTAAATGCACCATTTCTTATGAGCAAGTTGTTATTGTTTTAATCAAAGTCATAATGTTGTATATATGTTTCGTGCCACCCACGTAAATCCTAAGAGGGAAAGGCTGGGTTCAATATTTTTATCGTCAGATCTGACCATGATGAACCTTCAGGCAGGCTCCACCTCCGATTGATATTAGGAAGGTGGAAGGTTGACCAGCCGTCTCTTCCTCTTCGTCGTCTCTCCACGGTGTGCATGTTAAGAACTTATGCAACAACAGACATCAATTACATGCAGCCAACGACATCAACTTTTACAAGTCCCTCCGACATAAGATAAGGTAATCACTCACATACTCCTATTAGATCTAGAAGTATTTCGTATAGCGCCCCATGTGTTACTCTTATCTAATAAGATTGAAATACTATGAAGGTCATGGTGACCAAGGGTTGATTTTGGACAGAATAGTCTCAGTAGTTACAGTGGCAATATGAAACATCGCGTATAATCAAGATTTAATGTACACTACTGAATATACCTAATATGAGTAGGGTAGAAAAACCATTTGATACAGTATTTTACTTGCATATATTCAGTCATTAGGCCTTCCATTTTCTGAAAGAGAACTGATGTATGTTGCCCTGATTTTTCTGTCTAGGTTTGGGCATGCCAGAGGACGAAGCCAATAATTAATTGCAAACTGATCATATTGTACGCTGTTCACTATCAACATGTTTGGTTGGGTGGAAAGTCCCTCTTCCGATTCAACGCTTTAGGAAGACAATACAAGTCGTTTGGTTCATCCCTTCTGTTTTATATTATGATGCTATCAGATACAGCGCTTCACTTCCGCAAAAACGTCCGATCATGGCTCGATACAGAATCCTGTGCACTAAGTATTCACTCGTGGTCGAGCCAAACAAAAAACATATTCTGGAGGAAATATTGGAAGCATCGCTTCCCGATATTGAGAATCGAAAACGATACAAATGTGCAACCAAACGCCTCCTATATTTCTTCATCAGTTCCACTGGGAAAACATAGAATGATTATGTATCAATAAATCATGTGTTAGTCTAGACACAAACATCGATATAAAGCTCACATTTGTTAAGTTGTTTGGTTGTACATGTGACATGGTTCATATACGTATTGCTAGATACTTTATGTTTCATTCATTAATAATACTATATTTAAGAAAATTACCATGTTATTTTTGTTAACATTGTCATTTAGTATTTAATATTATTTTACCCCATGGTTATAGTTATATTTTCAAATACATTAATAATAAATGTGCTTTATATTTTATGCAAAACTTTCACTTATTGGGAAGTGAACAAATGTGAGCCATCCTTCCATATGAAAATGAAATGACACTTTTCTTAAGTAGGTTATTATCTTGTTATGTGGTAGAATAATAAGTGTTATCTAATTAAAAATTCAATAAAATCAGTCTTAGCCATTGTCAAATTGCATCTTAGATTGTATATTACAATCACCGCATACACTTTTCAGTTACCATCTTGGAGCACGTTCCAAATGCATCTTGGGTGAGAGGAATACGGAACTGATGAATTGGTAGCTTCTTTTTTTTGAGAGAAAGATAATTTGGTTGCTCAGTTGGACATGCTCTTTCAATTATAAAATGAATTGCTGCAGGATCAAACGGTCCAGAACTCCATAGCATAGACACTTGCTAATGCTAGATGGTGCCTCGGGATAAAAGAAAAGGGAAATATTACTATTACATGGAAAACATTTCATGTTTGTATAATGTGAACCAAAGTGTAAGTTCATTCTGTCCTAACCTTTTGGTTTTCCCGCGCACTTCATTGTGACAGAGGTTGCTATTAAAAAATAAAATTCATAGATGTTTTGGATATGATTATTTTATACAATTAGTCTATGCTTTATAAAAAAATCCTTAATTAGAAAGCCGTCAAGATAAAAAATAGGAGAAATATCAAGTGAATGAGACTAGCATTTTATAATATTTATCTTTCAGCCTATATTAGTTGTATAAATATTTATTCTTCTTCATGATTCCTAAGCAAAAACGAATTTTTAATCAAATTTATTGTAGAATGAAATATAAGCATCCTGCAATGCATGTGTTTGAAAACAACTGTAGCGTGAACAAATTAAACTTTCAACATCTTAAATCCCAAGGCTATATTCATCATACCTTTTTTCCTAAGGGTTTAACTAATGCATTGTTAAAAACTAGCCCGTGCACCTGCACGGGGTGACGACTAGTTTTACTTAATGTGTTACTCCATTCTTTATGAACTTAATACTCTAGATGCATGCTGGATAGTGGTCGATGTCTGGAGTAATAGTAGTAGATGCAGGCAGGAGTCGGTCTACTTGCCTATATTCATGATCATTGCCTTAGATATCATCATAACTTTGCGCTTTTCTATCAGTTGCTCGGCAGTAATTTTTTCACCCACCGTATAATTTTCTATCTTGAGAGAAGCCTCTAGTGAAACCTATGACCCTCAGGTCTATTTTTCATCATATAAGTTTTCGATCTACAGTCTTAGTTACTGATCTACTATTCTTGCAGTCTTTTACTTTCCATTCTATAAACCAAAAATACCAAAAATATTTACTTCATCGTTTATCTATCTCTATCAGATCTCACTTTTGCAAGTGACCGTGATGGGATTGACAACCCCTTTATCACATTGGGTGCAAGTTTGTTTGATTGTTTGTGCAGGTATTCGGTGATTTGTTCGTTGTCTCCTACTGGATTGATACCTTGGTTCTCAAACGGAGGGAAATACTTATCTCTACTTTGCTGCATCACCCATTACTCTTCAAGGAAAAACCAACGCAAGCTCAAGAAGTAGCAGGAAGAATTTCCGGCGGCGTTGCTGGGGAGATCTACGCCAAGTCAATACATACAAAGTACCCATCATAAACTCTCATCTCTTTCATTACATTATTCTCCATTTGCCTCTCGTTTTCCTCTTCCCCACTACTAAAACAATTTTCAAAAAGATTTCCCTTTTCTTCGCCCCTCTTCCGTTCGTCTTCCTCTCTTGCCTTTTGTGTGCTCGTGTGTTGGATTGCTTGCTTTGTGGCTCAAGACAATACCAAATTGTGTGAGTTTTCCAACACCAATAACAATGATTTTATTAGTACTCCGATTGCTCCCGCCACTAGTGCAGAATCTTGTGTTATAAATGCCGCTTTGCTGAATCTTGTTATGAAAGATCAATTTTCTGGCCTTCCTAGTGAAGATGCTGCATCCCATCTAAACAATTTTGTTGATTTGTGTGACATGCAAAGAAAGAAAGATGTGGATAATGATATTGTTAAATTGAAGCTATTTCCATTTTCACTTAGAGATCGTGCTAAAACTTGGTTTTCATCTTTGCGTAAAAATAGTATTGATTGATGGAACAAGTGTAAAGATGCTTTCATCTGTAAGTATTTTCCTCCTGCTAAGATCATCTCCCGTAGGAACGATATTTTGAATTTTAAGCAACTTGATCATGAACATGTTGGACAATCTTGGGAGAAGATGAAATTGATAATACGAAATTTCCCTGCTCATGGTTTGAATTTGTGGATGATTATATAAAAATTTATGCCGGATTGAATTTTTCTTCTACAAATCTTTTAGATTCGGCCATGGCAGGCACTTTTATGGAAATTACTTTAGGAGAGGCTACTAAACTCCTAGATAATATTATGGTTAATTATTCTCAATGGCACACCAAAAGATCTTCCACTAGTAAAAAAGTGCATGCAATTGAAGAAATTAATGTTTTGAGTGGAATGATGGATGAACTTATGAAATCATTTGCTAGTAAGAACGCTTCTATTGATCCTAATGATATGCCTTGGTCCACTTCTATTGAGAATAATAATGAATCTATGGATGTGAATTTTGTTGGTAGGAACAATTTTGGTAATAACGCGCATAGAGGTAGCTTTAATCCTAGGCCATTTCCAAGTAATCCTTCTAATAATTATGGTAATTCCTAAAACAATTCTTATGGAAACTTTAATAAGATGACCTCTGATTTTGGGATGAGTGTTAAAGTATTTATGAGTTCGCAAAAGAATTTCAATGCTTTGATTGAAGAAAAATTTCTCAAGATTGATGATTTGGCTAGGAACATGGATAGAATTTCTCTTGATGTTGATTCTTTGAAACTTAGATATATTCCACCCAAGCATGATATTAATGAATCTCTCAAAGACATGAGAATTTCCATTGATGAGGGTAAAGAAAGAACGCTAAGATGCGTGCTAAACGAAATTTGTTTGAAAAAGTGTGTTATTCTAGTTTTCATGAAAATAATGATGAAGATCTTAAAGTGATTGATGTGACTCCTATTGAATCTTTGTTTCCAATATAAATCTTGATAAATATGGGACTTGACATGAGTCAACTTAATTAAAAGGCGTCCCAATGATTCGGAGTTTTAGATCTTGATGCAAAATTAATAGAAGTGGGATTGGAGAGGTCAAGGCTTTAAGTAGCAATGAACCCACTCTTTTGAATTTCAAGGCATTTAATTATGATAATTGTTCTTTAATAGATTGTATTTCCTTGTTGCAATCCATGTTGAATTCTCCTCATGCATATAATCAAAACAAAGCATTTACTAAACATATCGTTGATGCTATGATGCAATCTTTTGACGAAAAGCTTTAATTGGAAGTTTTTATCCCTATAGAACTTTATGATGAGTGGCAACCAACTATTAAGATTAAGATTAAAGATTATGAGTGCTATGCTTTGTGTGATTTGGGTGCTAGTGTTTCCACAATTCCAAAAACTTTATGTGATGTGTTAGGTTTTCGTGAATTTGATGATTGTTCTTTAAATTTGCATCTTGCAGATTCCACTATTAAGAAACCTATGAGAAAGATTAATGATGTCCTTATTTTTTTAAATAGGAATAATGTGCATGTAGATTTCATTGTTCTTGATATAGATTGCAATCCTACATGTCCTATTATTCTTGGTAGACCTTTCCGTAGAACAATTGGTGCAATAATTGATATGAAAGAAGGAAACATTAGATTTAAATTTCCATTAAGGAAGGACATGGAACACTTTCCTGGAAAGAAAATTAAATTGCGATATGAATCTATTATGAGATCTACTTATGGATTGCATACCAAAGATGACAATACCTAGATCTATTCATGTTTTATGCCTAGCTAAGGGCGTTAAACAATAGCGCTTGTTGGGAGGCAACCCAATTTTATTTTTGTTTTTGGCTTTTTGTTCCTGTTTAGCTTTTAATAATTCATCTAGCCTCTGGTTAGATGTGGTTTTGTGTTTTAATTAATGTCTGTGCGAAGTAAGACCTTTGGGATAGCTTACAGTGATAGTCGTTTTGATCCTACTGAAAAAAACAAAAAAAATTGTGCCCAGTAAATAATTTCTTGGATTTTATTTTATGATGATTTTGATCTGATTCTTTTTGCTCTAGATTGGTACACAAATTTCCCAGGATGTCCCAAGTTTTCAGAATTTTTGGAGTTACAGAAGTATTCTAGAGTCACAGATTGCTACAGACTGTTCTATATTTGATAGATTCTATTTTCTATGTGTTGTTTGCTTATTTTGATGAATCTATGGGTAGTATATGGGGGGTATGTGATACGTCTCCATCGTATCTATAATATTTGATTGTTCCATGCCAATATTATTCAACTTTTATATACTTTTGGCAACTTTTTATACTATTTTTTGGGACTCACATATTGATCCAGTGCCCAGTGCCAGTTCCTGTCTGTTGCATGTTTTTTGTTTCGCAGAAACCCAATATGAAACGGAGTCCAAACGGGATAAAAACGGATGGAGAATTATTTTGGAATATTTGTGATTTTTGGGAAGTAAAATCAACGCGAGGCGGTGCCCGAGGGGGCCAGGAGATAGGGAGCGCGCCCCAGGGAGGCAGGCGTGCCCTGGACTCTCCTAGCCCCCCCCCCCCCCCCCCCCCCGTAAGGCAGTTGACACTCTTTTTTGCTGCAAGAAAGCTAATTTTATGAGAAAGATCTGGGAGAAAGATTCACCCCAATCGGAGTTAGGGATCTCTAGATATAAAAGAAACGGTGGAGGGGTAGAATCTGAGAACGCGGAAACAGAGAGAAACAGAGAGATAGATCCAATCTCGGAGGGGCTCTCGCCCCTCCCACGCCATGGGAGCCAAGGACCAGAGGGGAAACCCTTCTCCCATCTTGGGAGAAGGTCAAGGAAGAAGAATAAGAAGGTGGTCTCTCTCCCCCTTGCTTCCGGTGGCGCCGGAACGCCGCCGGGGGCCATCATCATCACCGCGATCTTCACCAACATCTCCATCACCTTCCCCCCTCTATATACAGCGGTCCACTCTCCCGCAACCCGCTGTACCCTCTACTTGAACATGGTGCTTTATGCTTCATATTATTTTCCAATGATGTGTTCCCATCCTATGATGTCTGAGTAGATTTTCGTTGTCCTATCGGTGATTGATTAGTTGCTATGATTGGTTTGAGTTGCATGTTTTATTATTGGTGCTGTCCTATTGTGCCCTCCGTGTCGCACAAGCGTGAGGGATTCCTGCTGTAGGGTTTGCAATATGCTTATGATTTGCTTATGGTGGGTTGCGTGAGTGACAGAAGCACAGAACCGAGTAATTAGGTTGTTTGCGTATGGGATAAAGGGGACTTGATACTTTAATGCTATGGTTGGGTTTTACCTTAATGAATCTTTAGTATTTGCGGATGCTTGCTAGAGTTCCAATAATAAGTGCATATGATCGAAGTAGAGAAAGTATGTTAGCTTATGCCTCTCCCTCAAATAGAATTGCAATAGTGTTACCGGTCTAGTAACGTAGTCAATTGCCTAGGGACAATTTCACAACCCCTACCACCACTTTTCCACACTCGCTATATTTACTTTATTGCATCTTTATCTAAACAGCCCCTAGCTTTTATTTACGTGTTCTTTATTATCTTGCAAACCTATCCAACAACACCTACAAAGTACTTCTAGTTTCATACTTGTTCTAGGTAAAGCGAACGTCAAGCGTGCGTAGAGTCGTATCAGTGGCCGATAGGACTTGAGAGAGTATTTGTTCTACCTTTAGCTCCTTGTTGTGTTCGACACTCTTACTTATCGAAAGAGGCTACAACTATCCCTTATACTTGCGGGTTATCAAGAGTATGAACCATGGGAAAGTTGGAATGCAGTAGATATTACACCAATATAAATAAAGAATGAGTTCACAATAGTACCATAATGTGGTGATTTATTTTCTTATACTAACGGGGCTTATGTTTTTCTGTTGAGTTTGTGTTGTGAAGTTTTCAAGTGCTGGGTAAGGATTTGATGGACTATGGAATAACGAGTGGCAAGAGCCTATGCTTGGGGATGGCCAAGGCACCGCAAGGTACTATTCAAGGACAACCAAGAGCCTACGCTTGGGGATGCCCCAGAAGGCTTCCCCTCTTTCGTCTTCGTCTATCGGTAACATTACTTGAGGCTATATTTTTTAATTCACCACATGATATGTGTTTTGCTTGGAGTGTCTTATATAATTTGAGTCTTTGCTTTTTAGTTTTCCACAATCATCCTTGCTGTACCCAAATTTTGAGACGGACACACATGAATCATGATTTATTAGAATACTCAATGTGCTTCACTTATATATTTTGAGCTAGGCAATATTGCTCTAGTGCTTCACTGATATCTTCTTAGAGCGCGGTGGTGGTTTTATTTTATAGTAACTGATGAACTCTCATGCTTCACTTATATTATTTTGAGAGCCTCTAAACATCATTGTAATTTGCTTTGGTTATAAATTTAGTCCTAATATGATAGTCATCCAAGAGGGATATAATACTAACTTTCATATAAAGTGCATTGAATACTATGAGAAGTTTGATTCCTTATGATTGTTTTGAAATATGAAGATGATGATATTAGAGTCATGCTAGTGGAGTAATTGTGAATTTTAGAACTACTTGTGTTGAGGTTTGTGTTCTCGTAGCATGCACGTATGATGAACCGTTATGTAACGAAGTTGAAGCATGAGGTATTTTTTGATTGTCATCCTTTGTGTGGAGGTCAGGATCGCGCGATGGTTAACTCCTACCAACCCTTCCCCTAGGAGCATGCACGTAGTGCTTGGTTTCAATGACTAATAGATTTTTGCAATAAGTATGTGAGTTCTTTATGACAAATGTTGAGTCCATGGATTATATGCACTCTCACCCTTCCACCATTGCTATCCTCTCTTGTGCCGCACAACTTTCTCCGGTACCATACACCCACCATATACCTTCCTCAAAACAGCCACCATACCTACCTATTATGGTATTTCCATAGCCATTCCAAGATATATTGCCATGCAACTTTCCACCGTTCCATTTATTGTGACATGTTTCGTCATTGTCATATTGCTTTGAATGATCATGTAGTTGACATCATATTTTGTTCGTTTGCAGAATACCCAACCCAAGCCTACTTGCTTTTGTGAGCCATGCTGGGTTGCAAATCTTTCAAGACAAGGAGTATTTCATTCGGCTTGCCCAAAAAATGGGCTATCACTAATGAGAAATGGGTTGTACATTTTTAAAACACATCAAACCGACAATTAGTTTCAAATTTATTTATTTTAATTTAGAGATTTTAAATTCCATTTATTTTTATGCGTGGACAATTATTTTGGATTTTAAATTAATATAAATTTATTTTTAAAATTAGTTTGAATGTGACCCAAAATTTCGAGATTAAATAGAGTTCGGACCGCACTGAAATATGCAAAATTTCGTAGAATATTTTAAATGTGGCCACAGTATGGGCTGTAATGCTAACAAAAAGAATATGGGCTCCAAAAAATCCTTAAGAATTAGAAAATGGGTTGTACATTATTAGAAATAATGGCAGATGGGTTGTATGCTGTTTTTTCCACAGATTTGAGGCTGACTTGTGCGCCTACTATAGGTTGACACGCAGGCTTTCCTAAAAAAGAGTTGACGCGCATGCAAGCCCATGTCAACTTAGTCAATAGATGAGAGTAGTGATCGTTGGATGTCCATCCAACGGCCTCGGTGCTTCTTCAATCTCTGCTCTTCCTGCTCCACCGCTCAAACCAGCGCCGTCGAGACTGCCCGCTCCATCCTCCCGTGGCCGGCTGTGCTGCCGCGCAGGCCGCACCGCCCCATCCTACTCCATCGCTGGCCAGGCCATTCCTCTACTCACCCACACCTCCTATTATTTTCCGGCAATGACATCCAAACCATTAAACCCTTGTACTCCCCACCGCGTGGGCAACAATTGCCGAGTCTTCCCCGTCCACCGCCCTGGTGCTATCGGTGCGGCGTGGTGAATGTGGTCAACAAATGACATCCATCAGAGGAGGACTGTACATGGAGAGGCTGATAGCTGGGTCCATGGCCATACGCAAGGAAGTTCCTCCTTATTACACGCAAAATAATGATTCCTCCACCTGACAGCGGGGACCCACCAGAAGGGCCTCTGTATTTTTGCAAAAAAACGTTCCTCCCGCTTGTAGCTCGGACCCACCAGCTAAATCTTCGCACGCAAGGAAGTGCCTCCTTGTTACACACAACAAAAGAATAATCCCCCTGCTAGCTCGGACCCACCATATTTGTAGGCTGACATGTGGGCCTACTAAGTTGACTGGGGCGCAGGATTTGGCAACTTAGTCAATATAAACGATTCTAGCTGTAATGACCGTATGATGTCCATCCAACGCCCGTCGTGCTTCTTCAGCCTCTAGTCTTCTTGCTCTAGCCACCCAAACCATCATCGGTTGTGTCGTCTGCTCCTGCATCCCGTGGCTGGCTGTGCTGCCCCATAGGCCTCACCGCCCCACCCTACTACCATCGCTGGTCTGGCCATCCCTATACTCACCCAGACCTCCTGTTATTCTCTAGTGACGGCAGCCTCACACTGCAGCCGAAGCAGTAAACCCTCGTACTCCCCTTTGTGTGGGAAATAACTTCAGAGTCTTCCCCATCTCCTGGTCATTCCTTTCCCAGCCTCGCCATCGTCCCCGCCTTGGTGCTCTCGACGCGGCGTGGTCAACATGGTTATGGAATGACTTCCATCAGAGGAGGACTGCTTGTGGATAGGCTGACAGCTGGGTCCACGACAGCAGCAAGGAAGTGCCTCCATATAACGCGCAAAATAAGGATTCCTCCACCTAAAAGCGGGGGCCCACTAGAAAGGCCACCATATTTTGTGTAAATAACATTTCCCCTTTGACAACTGGGCTCACCAACTACATCTTCGCACACAAGGAAGTGCTTCCATATAACGGGAAAAATTTGATTCTCCCTCCTGACAGCAAGGACCCACTAGCTCTGTCTTCGCACACAAGGAAGTGTGTCCTTATCCTCCCTGACAGCTGGGAACCACCCGGTCGAAGCGTACATAGTGTTGTCGCGAATGTGTACATACATACTGTTCGATCGGTCTCTCTGCAGCGATGAACTATGGCCGAGTAAGGAGCGGCACGTTTCACAGTAGAGGCATAAACGAAGCATGTCACGCAGTCCCATCTGTATTGTGTACACGTACGTACAACCACGCTGCAAGAAATTAAACACGTCTATGTATGTACATATGGGTAGGGTCTCGAACGCATACACCGACGTCGTTATGTTCATCGGCAGCCAACCGGCTGGGTCACAGCATAGGAAATAGCGTCATGTTCATCGGGAGGCAATCGACTGGGTCGGAATATGTCATGTTCATCGGGAGCCAACTGGCTTGGACGGAACAGCCGGAACAAGGTCTGGCGTACCGCAGAATGGAGGAAACGGGCCTTATGTTCGACAGTGTACGGTCGAAATAGGGTCCTATTCATCAGGAAGGGTCTGGAATACCGCAAAACCGAGGAAACAAACTTCTGTTCGAGTGCCTAAGGTTGAAATGGGGTCTTATTGATCTGGAGGGGTGTGGCGTACCGCAAACGGAGGGAACGGACTTCTATTGGAGCGCCTACGGTTGAAACAGGGTCCTGTTCATCCATCGTCTACTGCCTCGCTCCAGCCTCCACGGGGCTACTACTCATCCAACGTCGACTTCCTCCAACCTCCACCAGCTACTATTCATCCATGGGCAACTGTTCATCCAGCCTCCACCGGTTACTGTTGATAGAGCCTGCAAATGGTCCTGTTCATTCACCCCCAACCGGCTGGGGTGCGGCGGCCGCCTCGCGGTCCTGTTCATCTAGTGGCAATGGCCTACTACCACGGGATCCTGTTCATCAAAACCCCACCGGGAACTATTCATCCACAGCCAACCAACCAGCTCGACTCACCACGTCTCGACTCGTTCTACGTACCGTGCGGATGATAGCAACTGTCAATGTTCATCAAGAGGCAACCCAACACTGGCTGGCTACGTCTCACACGTGGGCTCGATCAGTTTCGGTAAGCAGCACCAGTGATCGATCGCTCGGGTTCAGTTAGCAGCAATAGCGAAGGAATCGCTCGGGTTCAGTTAGCACCGAATGAATCGCTCGGGTTCAGTTAACAGCCAAGGGATCGATCGCTTAGGTTCAGTAACGTAGCTAGTAGTGCAATCGCTCGGTTTCAGTTAGAGCACAATGCCACGCACACACGCACGTACGTGTACGAGAGAAATACACAAACCTCTGTGCATCACTCGGTCCTGACCACCCACCGTAACCGGGAACTCCCCGATATTTTCCTTGCCCTCGCTTCTATCACGATTTTTTCCATCATGGACGTCCCAAAGAATGTCATGCATGTCCGTCTCCGGCCTGCCCAGTACGAAAAGGCCATTTTCTGTCATGATTTTTAGTCATAGAAGTAGGAGCCTACCACATCTATGATGATACATGTTTTTTTCACAATTATCATCTAGAAGTGTCATAAGCATGACAGAAAAAAGTTTGTTCAGGCCAAAATGTCACGGATGTGTCTTTTTTTCTAGTGTTAGAAGGTTCCCATCTCCATAAATAGCAAGTAGAACTATTTTTTTTGGTATTTCGTGTTCCATATCCATAACTAAAGGTAGAGAACAACTTAGAACAGAAACTAAAATCTACTTAGTGATAAAGGAAACAAGCGCGCACAAGAATATTCACCCCACGCTATTGCTCCCTGGCAACGGCACCCAAAAAAGTTCTTGATAACCCACAAGTTGTGAGTGTCAAAATTAGGGGCTCTCTTTTGTACCCCTTTACTTGTGCACGGGCAGTTAAAGCCGCACCCGCAGCCACACTTAGCAGGGCAGAGGAGGGAAGCCGAATGTGCAAGACACTCAAAGCAACACCAAGACCAGAGACACAAAAAGCAAGAGGGCGAGGCAGACTCCCCCGGAAAGACCCTTGCCGGGGCAGCCTCCGCAGCCCCGGCGAGAACCTTGCTGGGGCAACTTACCCAGCGCCAGCAGAGCGCGACACCCTTGAGCCGAAGGGTTCCAACGCGATCACACACATTGGAACCAAGGCTCGGGTGGCACCTCCATGGTGGCATGCAGATCTTCGTGAAGATCATAAAAACGCAAGATCAGATGAGGACTAGAAGGCGACGATCCTCGACAAGATCCTTGCCGAGGAAATCCATGAGACATCAGGCAAGATCCTTGCCCGGGACGACCGCGATGTCACGGCAAGACCCTTGCGGGGACCCCGGCAAGACCCTTGGCAAGGACATCAGCAGGGCCGCGGCCAGGCCCACATTTGCCAAGACTCCACCGCCGTTCCCATACAGCTGCCAGCTCAGCCAGCTAGGCGAGCATCTCCGTGGCGACGTGCGGCCTCTAGACCGTCTCAGCAAGCACCTACGTGGTGGCATGCAGATCTTCGAGAAGACTCTGCCACCGCACCAGCCCAGCAACCAGCCAACATGGCACTGCAACGCCTCATCAGCTCAGACGCACATCAAAGCCAGGTGAGGCGGCGATAGCTGGGACGAGCTTCCTTGCCGTCCCCGATAAAGCAAGAAGGGCACGTCGGCAGCTCAATAAATGCGTTTGTCCGATAGTGCCAGAGGATAGAATCGGCCACTGTACACCTTTCCACCTCCTGTGTGCCACTGTGGTGACCCCTTTTTTCTATAAAAGGAGGCCCGAGGCGTTGGGGAGAGGGATTTTGATGTTTTGAACAAATCACGTGCCGTGGGTAGTTCAAGAGCTCAGGAACACTCAAATATACACCAAAGCAGGACTAGGGTATTACCCATCCTCGCGGCCCGAACCTGGATTAACGATCTTTGTGGTGACTCCTAGACCCGCTCTTTCCACAACCCTGCGCCCGCCGACCGTAGTAGGGATTCCAGTGATCCCATAGGTGTCGTTTTCCACTGACATCCTTGGCGCGCCAGGTAGGGGGCACAGTTGTGAAAATCTGCTTTTGGAGCCGATGCATGGACTCTTTCATGGAGATGGCCCGAAGGGAGAGGGCGACGTCGATCAGCCGCCCTCTGGTGTCGTCTGTAGGCTTGACAGCCATCCGTGTGGCCACGAAAAGCTAAGTCATGCAAAATTTTGGCTAACTTTGTTTATCTAAGGTATTCCCCTTGAAAGATCTCACCTTTGGTATGGAAAACCTGCATGCTATGGGACCCTCCACTGTTGGCAACGCCCTTGTTCTGTTTCGAGTCTGCTCAACAGTTCGAGCGGCCGCGTTGAGGGCGGCAGGGTGGCCTATCCGCTTTAGGCAACGCCCTTGTTCTGTTTCGAGTCCGCTCAATAGTTCAAGCGGCCGCGTAGAGAGTGGTAAGGTGGTTTGCCTACGGCAAGCACACCCAGCCGGCCGCTAAGGATCCGTCCTTCAAAGCGCTGCGGCTTGGGTTTATGCGCCAGCAAGCTCACCCAACTCAGCGTAGGGCGTACATACCAAGAAAGATCGAATTGGGGAATAGCATGCATATCATTGAAGTACTACAGAGTTATATTACATCAAATAATCACTGCATTTCTAACTTAAGATAAAATTGTCTTGGTCTTGAACTCGCAGCGGCAACAAGAAACGGGGTGCCTAGTCCCTAGGCTGGCCCTCCACCCTCTCGACTCCGTCGATGCAGTCAATGATGAGCTTGTTGCACTCCTTGAGCGCCGTGAGGTCCGTCCCCTCCGGCAAGCTCTCCAGCGCGCCGGCAAAGTTGATAGTGGGGTTCCAGAACGCCACCTTGGTGAGCACCTTCGTCAGGGTGCCCCGGCAGAGCCTCCGGGACTCGTTGGCCAGATAAATTGCCTGGTTGGAGCGGAACTGCTCCAGCGCTTCAAGAACACCCTCGAAGAACAGGGTTAGTGCGGCATTGGGACTCACGTTCAGCTCCGGGGCGTACCTCACACTTGGCATCCCCATGGTAGCCAGCTTCGTGGTGATCCTGCCGGTGACATCAGCAAGGCGGCTGATCCAACGGTTTATGCCCTCCCTGTAATCCTTGTGCTCGGCGGCGTCATTACTTCGCAGTTCCCTCTCTTCCTCCAAGTCCTTGGCCATGGACTCTTCCCGGGCCCTGGCCCCCGAAAGCATCCCCTCAAGGCCCTCCATCTTCAGCTTCAGGTCATTGACAGAGTCATTGGCTTGGGAGTGTAGCTCAGCCTTGTCGAGGACTCCGGCCTGCGCCTCCACCAAGGCGCTGCTGAGCGTGTCCTTCTCCTTCGCCAGCTCGAGGGCCTTGTTCTTCAGGCCATCCCGCTCCACCTCCAGCTCATTCACCTTGTCGTCATGGACCAGGGCTTGAGCATCGAGTGCCTCCCTATGCATATGCTCCATCCCCTGGGTCCGCTGCACGACGAGTCTCTCGACCTCCTCATCCTTGCCGCGGAGTGTGGCGGCGAGCGCCTCCTCACGAGCGGTGAGGTCCTCCTCTTGGGAGTTCAGCTCGGCCTGGTGCCGGTGCCGGGCGGCCTCGTCCTTGGCGGCCTGTTCCATCGCCTCCTCCTGGGCCTTCTCGATGCCAGCCTGCTTCAAGATGAGCTCTTGCTTGCACTCGGCTAGTAGATCTTGGGCAACCTTCAGCTCTTCGTGGGCCTGGCAGAACCAGGGCTGCGTCTCGGCGATGCGTTCCTCAAGGTCCGCCTCCCCTTGTCCGCCACCGCCACCCTAGACTTCACCTTGTCCAGACGGGCGCGATGGAGCGCCTGGAGCTTCTGGAAGTTTGGACTCATGGCCCGAAGAAGCCGCTCCTCTTGAGAATCGCCACCACCGGCGCTCAGTTTGTCAACAACCTGGAGTACGGCGGAGGCGAGCGCCTCGTCGTCAAACACCTCCCCCTCACTCGGTGCCCCTGGTGCCCGCCATCCCTGGAAGGTGGACGAACAGGTCGTCGCCCACCTTCAAGTACCTGCCCGAGCCAGAGGCAGCGGAGGAGGAGGGTTAATCATCGACCACCCCCTCCTCGGCAGCAGCCTTGCCGGCCTCCCCGACAGGCCCCTTGTCAGCCTCCTCGGCAGCAGCCTTGCCGGTCCCTCCAGCAGGCCCCTTGCCGGCCTCTTCGGTGGCAGTCTTGGCGGCCTCCTCGGTGGCGATCCTGTGGGCCTTGGCCTCGGCATCCCTGGCGACCTCCTCGATGACAATATCGATGTTTTCCTGCTCCGCCGAGGAAGAGTCTAGATACCTAGGAGGAGAGTAAGAAAGAGCCAAGATCAAGGTTCAAGAAAATGAAAGAACATGGACGGGAAACGAGCGACTTACCTACACCAGGCTATGAATAAGTGGCGCCCTCCCCGCCAGCCTTTGTTGCCGGGGCAGAATCCCCAGCACCCAACTTCACCTCCTCCTCCTCCATGTGTGTGGGCTCGGTGGTGGATGCCTTTGCTGGGGACGCCCCTCGGGGCGGCGTAGTCGAGGGGGTGGCATGATTGGAGTGTCCCTCAGCGGCTCCTCCTACTGCTGTTCTTCTCCTACAAACCCGACAAGGTTAGCATCAACGCCTCGCACCCCGGTGTTCGTCGATGAAGGAGTGAGTGATGGGCTTACGTTGGGGGCTAAGGTGGGGGTTGCGTTAGGGGCTGCTGTCCGGGCTGCTCTCCACCACCAACGGTGTACGTGAAGTACCCACCGGGGGCTCGCCGCCCGTTGAGACCTTGGCACTTCTCGCCACCCTCTAGGCTAGCATCTCTACATCCCTATGAAGACAACCCCAAATCTAGTGAGGATGATGCAGGCCTAAGGATAGGGAGTGAAGGGGAGCGTAATACTTACTCGTTCTCCACCTCCTCCTCCACTGGCTTCCTCTTCCTCTTCAGGCTAAAAGACCTGAGGTCAAAGTCAGCCTCCAAGGAGCTGACCGAGGTAGAAGGAGAGGGAGATGGAGTCTGGTGCCGCTTGGACGAGGATGAGACATTCACCATCCTTTTCTCCATGGCAGCCTTCGCCGTCTTCGTCGTCGCCGCGACCTTTATCGCCCTCGTCTGGCGCACGAGTTGTTCCTAGGCCGGTTGCCGCTGCGCGGTCTTGCCGGGCCGGACCGGCTCGCCGGAGCTGGCCGGCCGCAGGACGCGTCTTCTTCCTGTTGGCGGAGGATCATCCGACTCGGTATCTTCCTCGGACGACTCGTCGTCCATATCCTCAAAAAGGGAAGACTCGGCACTAGCACTGTTGGCCTCCCCGGCAGCCGCCGCCAATCGGGCGAGCTCTTTCTCCTCCGTATCCGCGTCAGCCTCGTCCTCCATGCCGCTCTCCATGGCGAGTGCTTCCTCTGCCGCTCTGGCAGTGATGTAGTCCAACTCCTCCTTGGTGGTGTCTTGGATGAGCTCCGGCTCGGCGTGACATAGCCCTCCGACAAGTTGTCAAAGAACTCCTGCACTTCGTATGCCGGGGCCTCGTCCCAGGCCGGGTCGAGGCCGTGCGCATTGAAGTCCGGCATCATGGCAATAATGTCGGACCGGCGAGAGTTGTTGCTCAGCGGGACCACTCCCGCCGGCAATCCGAACAAGGGCCCTTGTACGGCCTTGCCAGACTTAGTGGCCTTGCCGGCCCTCTCAACCCAGCCGCCGTCGCCCGCATTGAGCTAGAAGAGCTTCAGGTAGAAGTGCGTGTGCCCTATCATGATGAAGTTGTGCTTCAGGCCAGGGCGGAGCCTCATGATGTTGGCCGCGTTCCTGAAGTACTCGGCCAACCTCCCCTTGTTGTGCAGCGGGGCGATCCGGCGACGGAGGAAATCCGCCCCAATCATTTCAAGGGTGAGCCCAACCATGGTGAGGCGGAGGATCCAGGTAGTGGTGACCGAGAGCTTCTTGTCGTAGACGTCGAGGTCGCCCCAGTCCTTGCTACGGACCTGCGGTATCTGACGAACCCGGTAGAACTCTTGCGGGTCCTCCTCCACGATCCAATGACACCGGCCCCGCCACTCCTCCCATCTCTCCTTCAGGGCGCCCTCCGGATAAGCGCCCTTCTGCTGGGTCCTCAGGATCCAAGTGACGCAGCCAGAGATGGCACCCCCTGGCTGGATGCGAGGATAAAAATAATTGCGGAAGAGCGTCGTGCTAGGGAGCACTCCGACGAAGCCCTCACAAAGATGGGCAAAGAAAGCCATGCATGCCATGGCATTCAGCGTGAAATCAAGAAGGTGGAAGCCGTAGGTGTGCATGATATCGTTGAAGAAATCGGAAAAGGGGGGGCAGAGCCCACAGGAGAAGTAATCGACAAAAAAGAGATACCGATTGGGGCCAGCCTCGGCGAAATCAGCAGGGATGATGTGTGTGGCAGGATGCCCCATCGTCGCCCCCCCCCACAGGGGCTTGAAGTGATCCCTGAGGTGAACCGCATCGACCGTTGAGGGGAAATAGGCGAGCTGCGTCCGCAGCACCACCAGCTTCTTCTCCGACTCCTCCTCCTCCCCAGCGTCCGTCGCCGCCCCTTTGCCCTTACTGGTTTTGGATGCCATGGCTGCTGGGGGATGCCGAAGGATCAAGAACAACGGAAGGCATGGCGGCGGCGAGCAGAAGCAAGAACTTGAGGAGGAAGAAGGAAGGGACGGCGGTTTCGAGATTGGAGAGGGCACAGAGGCTAAATGAGCAGCGCGCCTGCGGTTATTCCTTTTTATGGGAAAGGCGAGGGCCTCCTATTTACCATTCACTACGACGTGACGCATGCATGCAAGGACCGTCCCACGCATGACCCCCACGTCACGAACGACCCTCCACGTCATGCATTCAACATGGGTCATGGGGAAGCGCAGTGGATGAAGAAGTTACCGCGGTAAAAATGTGCCCCACCTACCTGCGCACCGTTCTGGGCCTGCCCCAACAACGCGTCGTGCTTATGTGTGGCCCAGGCTCGGGGGCTCCTGTCGGTGTACAAAAGTAGGGGCTCTCTTTTGTACCCATTCACTTGTGTACGGGCAGTCAGAGCCGCGCCCGCAGCCACACTTAGCAGGGCAGAGGAGGGAAGCCGAAGGCGCAAGACAATCAAAGCAACATCAAGACCAGAGACACAAAAAACTAGAGGGCGAGGTAGACTCCCCCTGCAAGACCCTTGCCACGGCAGCCTCCGCAGCTCCGGCGAGAGCCTTGCCGGGGCAACTTGCCTAGCGCTAGCAGAGAGCGCCACCCTTGAGCCCAAGGGTTCCAACGCCATCATCCACATTGGAACCAAGGCTCGACAGGCACCTCCATGGTGGCATGCAGACCTTCGTGAAGATCATAAACACGCAAGATCAGATGAGGACCAGAAGACGACGATCCTCGGCAAGATCCTTGCCGAGGAAATCCATGAGACCTCCGGCAAGATCCTTGCTGGGGACGACCCCGATGTCATGGAAAGACTCTTGCCAGGACCCCGGCAAGACCCTTGCTGAGGAGGTCAGTGGGGCCATGGCCAGGCCCACATCTGCCAAGACCGCACCGCTGTTCCCATGCAGCTGCCAGCTCAGCCAGCTAGGCGAGCAACTACGTGGCGATGTGCGGCCTCTAGACCAACTCAGCAAGCACCTGCGTGGTGGCATGCAGATCTTTGAGAAGACTCTGCCGCCGCACCAGCCCAGCAGCCAGCCAACGTGGCACTTCAACGCCTCATCAGCTCGGACGCGCGTCAAAGCCAGGTGAGGCGGTGATAGCTGGGACGAGCTTCCTTGTCATCCCCGATAAATCAAGAAGGGCACGTTGGCAGCGTATTAAATGTGTTTGTCCGACGGTGCCAGAGGATAGACTCGGCCACTGTACACCTTTCCACCTCTGGTGTGCCACTGTAGCGACCCCTTTTTTCTATAAAAGGAGGCCCGAGGCGTAGGGGAGAGGGATTCGGATCTTTTGAACAAATCACATGACGTGGCTAGTTCAAGAGCTCAAGAAAACCCAAATATACACCAAAGCAGGACTAGGGTATTACGCATCCTCGCGGCCCGAACCTGAGTAAACGATCTTTGTGCTGACTCCTAGACCCACTCTTTCCACAACCCCGCGCCCGCCGACCGTAGTACGGATTCCAGTGATCCCATAGGTGTCATTTTCCATCGACACAAGCTTAGGGGATCAATTATACCTTTTTCGATAAATAAGAGTGTCGATCCTAACGAGGAGCTAAAGGTAGGTTTTATATTTTCTTCAAGTTGTATCAACCACCGATACAACTCTACACACACTTAACGTTCGCTTTACCTAGAAAAAGTATGAAACTAATTTGCAGGTGATAGGATAAGTTTGCAAGAATAAAACTATGAATTATTTGTGAGATAACAAAAGTTAGTTGTTTACTAGAAAGATTTTGTAACAAAATAAAGTTATTTGTCCCTAGGCAATTGATAACTAGACCGATAATAATTATTGCAATTTTATATGAGGGTGAGGCATGAGGTAACATAGTCTCCGTACTTAGATAATATGCACTTATGATTGGAACTCTATCAAGATTTTTTAACTACCAAAGATCATTAAGGTAAAACCCAACCATAGCATTAAGTATCATGTCCTCTGTATCCCATAAGCAACAACTCACTTGGTATAAGCTTCTGTCACTCCCACCACCCACCATAAGCGAATCATGAACTTACCGCAACACCCTAAACAGCGGTATCCCACACGCTTGCGCGACACGGAGGGCACCATAGGACAACACCAAAATAAAATATACAACTCAATCCAATCACAATAATAAATAAATCCATAGGACAAAAAAGATCTACTCAAACATCATAAGATAGCCATACATCATCGCGAAATAATATATAGGTTAAGCACCATGTTTAAGTAGAGATTACAATAGGGAGAAGAGGTGTTACACCGCTTCATAGACGGGGAGAAAGTTAGGGATCGCTGCGGCGAAGTTGTTGGTGTAGATGCCCATCACGATGATTGCCCGGGCAGCGTTTCGGCACCACCGAGATAAAGGGGGAGAGAGCCCCCTCCTTATTCTTCTTCCTTTGCCTCCCCCTCGGTGGGAGGAGAGTTCCCCCCTCTGGTCCATGGCCACCATGGTAGCGAAGGGGTACAAGCCCCTTCGAGATTGGATCTCTCACTCTATTCTCTTCTATTTCGCGTTACTATTTTTTGACCGAAAACCGTTTCTTAAATTCCCAGAGATCCGTAACTCCGATTGGGCTGAAATTTAACATGTCTTTTTCAGATATTATCTTTCTTGCGGTGAAAGAAGGGCAGCAACCGACCTACGAGGCGCTCACTAGATACCATCAGCACACCCTACCCCCTGAGCTCTCCCTGATGCCTAGTGGGCCCCTCGAGCATCGTCTTGCGTTGATTCTTCTTTGAAAAAATCACATGTATTCCAAATTAAATCTGCGTAAATTTTTATCGTGTTAGGACTGCATTTGATATGGATATTCTGTGAAACAAAAATTCCATCAAACAGGAATTGCCACTGGGCACTGGATCAATTTGTTAGTCCCAAAAATAATATAAAATGCTGCCAAAAGTTTATAAAAGTTGTATGATATTGGCATGGAACAACCAAAAATATTAGATACGATGGAGACGTATCAAGCGACCTAGAGATTGGATGAATTTACTCCATTTCTAAATTTGTAGTACTAATAGTACTCTACCATATTGCGCTACTCGTACTAGTAAGTAGTAGTACTTGTAGTACTTGTACGACTTATAGTACTAGTACATGTCAGTCAAATTAGTCATCATGTCCATACATTGAATTGAGGTGACAATACATTGCGCGTGAGGTGACACAATAGTCCCAATGGCATGTTCGGTTCACCAAAGTGAGCCTTACCCCTCTCGTAGTCCAGTAGCACTCTCACATTCTCATCAAACTCCTAGTCTCCCCGCCTTCCTGCCACCTTGTTTTGATCTAGTTGGTACGATGGGCAATGAGCTAGTGGATTTGCTATATTTCATTGCAAGTAGTCAAAAGGAAGATGCTGAGAAATTTGATCTCAACAAGGAAGCTCTCCAACCTAATCGCATGAAGGAAGTAACCAGCGAGGCCACTCCTGTGAGTATTCGTGTTGTTGCCTTGTATGATGATTTCTATACTT
>NC_057804.1:233851179-233860401 GCF_018294505.1 Triticum aestivum | reverse complement strand
CGCCTCGGCTTCCGCGCGCCCAGATCCGATCTGGCTTAGGGTTGACTTTCTTCCTCCCCCGAAATTCGTCTCAAGTCTTTTTTGTCAGTAAATTTTGTTGCATGTTCATCGCACCACAGCTTTGCACCCGTGGCACCATTTTGGGCATGTAGCATACCGAATTGTTCGTCTCGAAGAGTACATCATTTCATCTCATTGCACCATTTTATTTTGAGCTCATCTTGATGCCTGAAATGCTGTTGGAAGAGTGCTTCATAATGTTAGCTTCAGATTCTTATCAGAACATGCATTTTTGTCATTTTTGCCATGATGATGTGTGCATCCTATGTACTTTATCCCTACATGTGTTTTGATCTATGCCATGTCTTCTTTACAGAGGTACTTGCCATGTATTTTTGTGATCAATGTGGTGATTAGCACAAGCATGCAAACTAGGCTTCATGATACTGCAGATTTTAGTCCCTGTTCTGCTGATATTTTGATGCCATGTAAACATGATGCTATAGAGAGATCCATGCATATTTTGAGTTACTTCAGTAAGGATGTTTTGAACATATGATTATGCTCTATCCATCCATGTCCCTGGTTGCAATTATGGAGTAGTCTAGCATATCATTTTCGTGCTCTACTTTTGCTTCAAAATGTTTCCTGGCAGATTGTTTACATGTTATCCAATTTTGCCAAGGTTGTTGTAGTTGATCCGTATATGCTATGATGTTGTTCTTGCCATGTATAGCTTCTATGCCATGTCTTCTTGATGGATGTATGCTTAGTTTATCATGAAATGCTCTTTAGTGAGTGCATCGAGCTCGCGAAGGTGCCTTCGTAATTCTGTCAATGCCATGCTTTGTTTTGCTGAATCTGTTAAGGAAACTTGCTATGTTTACATGGGTGCCATCATATTCTCTGGTCCTTTTTGGTTTATGGTCAGTATGGGACTTTTGATTTATGCTTTGATTAGATTCATGCCATGTCTTGTTTTGCTATTATAAGTTCCTGTAGCTCGTTGATAACTTGCTCTGAACATTGCTTCGTGATGCGGTTTATGCCATGTCCAACCTGATATTTTTTACACTTTCACCATGCTTGTTTGAACCTGTTATGATGTGATTTAGCCGTAGCTCAGTGTTCCTCTTTTGTTAAGCATCTCCTGTAGATTACTTTCATACGTTTTTTTCATGTTGGGGTGCTGTAGCATAGTTTCTTGTTGCATGCTAAGTAGCATCGTGTTGTTAATCGCAGCTTTGTGACATTCTTGTCTTGCTTGCCATTTGCAAACCGTGCATCCGTTCCCGGTGATCCATATATCGATTTCAACCGAAATCATCTCATCTTTCCAGCGGCATACTTGGTTTGCCAAGTTGGTGCCTTGTTCATCCTTTCTCCTCCCGAAGCACGCATACGCATTGCATATCACATCTCGCATATCATGACATGTATTGCATCATGTTGCTTGTGCATTGCACCGTGATTTATGGTGTTCCCTTGCTTGTGTTCTTGCTTTGGGTAGAGCCGGGAGATGAGTACGTGCATGAGGAACCTGTTGAGTACGCTAACGAGGATCAAGCCTTCGACAACTCTGAGAACCTTGCAGGCAAGATGACCATACCTTCGATATCACTTCTATCTTTGCTTGCTAGTACTCGCTCTATCGCTATGTTAGCTCTACCTGCCACTGTTTATCATGCCTCCCTATTGCCATGTCAAACCTCTAACCATCTTGTCCTAGCAAACCGTTGTTTGGCTATGTCACCGCTTTTGCTCAGCCCCTCTTATAGCGTTGTTAGTTGCAGGTGAAGATGAAGTTTGTTCCTGGTCGGAACATGGACATTTTGGGATATCACAATATCTCCTATTTAATTAATGCACCTTATATACTTGGTAAAGGGCGGAAGGCTCAGCCTTATGCCTGGTGACTTGTTCCACTCTTGTCGCCCTAGTTTCCATCATACCGGTGTTATTTACCTTGATTTTGCGTTCCTTACATGGTTGGGTGATTTATGGGACTCCCTTAATAGTTCGCTTTGAATAAAACTCCTCCAGCAAGGTCCATCCTTGGTTTTACCATTTGCCACCTAAGCCTTTTTCCCTTGGGTTTTCGCGAGCCCGAGGGTCATCTTTATTTACCCCCCCCCCGGACCAGTGCTCCTTCGAGTGTTGGCCCTAACTGAGATGCCTGCGGGGCCACTTCGGGGAAACTCGAAGTCTGGTTTTACTCGTAGCTAGTCTCATCCAGTGTTGCCCTGAGAACGAGATATGTGCAACTCCAATCGGGATTTGTCGGCGCATCGGGCGGCTTTGCTGGTCTTGTTTTACCATTGTCGAAATGTCTTGCGAACCGGGATTCTGAGGCTGATCGGGTCTTGCCGGGAGAAGGTATATCCTTCGTTGACCATGAGAGCTTGTGATGGGCTAAGCTGGGACACCCCTGCAGGGTATGTGATCTTTCGAAAGTCGTGCCCGCGGTTATGAGGCAGATGGGAATTTGTTAATGTCCGGTTGTAGATAACTTGACACTTGACTTCATTAAAATGCATCAACCGTGTGTGTAGCCGTGATGGTCTCTTCTCGGCGGAGTCCGGGAAGTGAACACGGTTTTAGTTATGCTTGACGTAAGTAGTTTCAGGATCACTTCTTGATCGCTTCTAGCTTCTCGACCGATGCGTTGCTTCTCTTCTTGCTCTCACTTGTGTATGTTAGCCACCATATATGCTTAGTGCTTGCTGCAGCTCCACCATATTACCCCTTTACCTACCTATGAGCTTAAATAGTCTTGATCTCGCGGGTGTGAGATTGCTGAGTCCTCGTGACTCACAGATTCTACCAAAACAGATGCAGGTGCCGAGGATACCAGCGCAGATGGCGCAACTGAGCTGAAGTGGGAGTTTGATGAGGCCCTTGGTCGTTACTATGTATCGTTTCCAGATGATCAGTAGAGGAGCCCAGTCGGGACAATCGGGGACCTAGCATTTGGGGTAGTCTTCTTTTCATTTGGATTTGACCGTAGCCGGTCTATGAATCGGGGACCTAGCATTTGGGGTAGTCTTCTTTTCATTTGGATTTGACCGTAGCCGGTCTATGAGTGTATTTTGAATGATGTATGACCTTAATTATGTATTGTGTGAAGTGGCGACTGTAAGCCAACTCTCTTTATCCCATTCTTGTTCATTACATGGGATTGTGTGAAGATGACCCTTCTTGCGACAAAACCACCATGCGGTTATGCCTCTAAGTCGTGCTTCGACACGAGGGAGATATAGCCGCATCGTGGGTGTTACAAGTTGGTAATCAGACCCATCCCCGACTTAGGAGCCCCCTGGTTGATTGTTTGCTAGCGATGTTGAGTCTAGAACAAAAATGTTTTGAGTCTTAGGATTATATATATCGGAGAGTAGGATTCTTTTTACTCCTCAGTCCCTTCGTCGCTGTGGTGAGGTCTCCTGAGGTAGATGTTTTGACTTTCCTCTCCTCAAATTTCACTAATTTTTTTTTAGGATCACGCGGGTATCTTGGAATCGTTCCGATGGTTTTGTGACAAGAACATTGTTCTTGGTGCCTCCTATCTATTATGTGGCTTTGACCCGGGGAGTTGAGCTCCGAGGTGTTGTCGTCACAATTTTATCGTTGCAGTTCTGGAATACCTGAGTTTTGCCGACATCGAAAATCTCTTTTATGCAGTTGTTGGTGAGATAACCTCGACGCCACCCAGTACTGGGGCGGGAGTTCGGGAGTATTGCCATAACTCGTATAACAGATTCTTTTCGAAGGTTGAGGTACACGATTTCTGAAGGTTTCTTGGTTATGTGTTGACGGATGGATACAATTGGATGTAGGGATTGTTAGTTTGGGTGAGATATATTGCTTCCCCTGTATCCCCAACACCTGATTGCATAACCGGAAAGTTTCGGGAGTTTATAGGTGGGATTCAAGTAGCTCTAGCATTTCTTCCCGCAGATATTTGGTTTGTGATTGGGTAATCCTTACCACTTATTTGTTCCAGTTGTACCTTGTTTATTTCATTCATCAATCTCTTATCAAGTGGCTTCTCACCTTAATGGATGTGTGATGTTTGCCTTGGAATTCATTCATTCATCCTTGTTCGAATGTTTATTGTGAAGACTATATGTTGCAATTTCTATCCGTTGATTCAACTTGTCTATCTGTCTATCAAGATGCCAACGGATGTCACCCTCTTCAGGATGGCTCCGCCAACGCGTCAGAATCCGGAACGCAATGATGGGAGTCAGGTGAACCCTCAACCTCCACCTCCGCCTCTGGAGGCATGGCAAGCTTTGATGGCAGCCACAAACGCCAATGCCCAGATGATGATTCAGCTCATGCAAGAGCGCAGCCAAGGCCAAGGCAACCAAGGGAATCAAGGTCAAGCGCAGTTCAATCATCAACCTCTATTTCCTAGCCTCAACCAGTTCCTGGCAAATCAGCCTAAGTCTTTCAGCTAGTGTGCCGAGGCCACAGACGCCGATGATTGGCTCGTGGATATCAACAAGCATTTTGAATGCAGCAATGTCAGGCCTGAGGACTATGTCAAGTTCGCTTCTTTTCAGCTCAAGGATCAAGCAGCTGATTGGTTCCAGCAATACAAGGATTCAAGAGGAGGTCGAGTGATTACTTGGACTGACTTCTGTCGGGACTTTAAAGCTCACCACATTCCTACCAGTGTTGTTGAGAGAAAGCGTGAGGAGTTCCGCAATCTCAAGCAAGGCAAGATGTCAGTGTACGAATACAACAAGCAGTTTCAGAAACTTGCTCGCTTCGCTAAGCAAGATGTTCCTGATGAGAAGAGTATGATCTATCAATTCAGAGGTGGCCTATAAAGGATCTGCAGTTAGCTCTCGTTCTTGTTGAGCCTACTCAGTTTGATCAATTCTACAATATGGCACTCAAGCAAGAAGGTGCTCAGCTCAAGTGTGAGGCTTCTAAGAAGAGAATCAGGGATGCAGTGCAATCTTCTTCTTCCTCACAAGTGGCAGCTAAGCAGCAGAAGTTCTAACTTCCTCCTCCTCCGTTTCGCCAGCCTTACCAGCAGAAGAACTCAGGTGGTCGTGGATCTTCCCACCCACCCAACCCAGGCTATCAGAACAAGTCTCAGTCTCAAGCTCCAAGGTCAAATGCTCCTTATCATCGTCCGCTCTTAGAAGTGACTTGCAACAAGTGCCACCAGAAAGGTCACTACGCAAACAAGTGCTTCAATCAAAGGCGCCTTCCTCCTCCTCCTGTGAGATCTTCAAGCAATGAAGTGGTCAAGCATAATCCAAAGTCTGCAAAGGTGAACATGATGAATGCAGCGCAAGCAGAGGATTCTTCTGATGTGATAATGGGTAATCTTCCTGTTAATGATATTGCTGCAAAAGTCTTATTTGATACTGGTGCATCGCATTCTTTCATGTCATATCCTTTTGCATCGAAGCACAATTTTGACACAGAGGAATTATCTAAAGCTATGCAAGTTATTTCTCCGGCTAAGCGTTTGAGCTCTAGCATGATGGTTCCAAATGTCGGTATCAAGATGGGCGACTATAAATTTCTGTCTTCTCCAATTGTTCTTGGCGACTCTGATATTGATCTAATTCTCGGGATGGACTGGCTTTCTAAGCACAAGGCTCAGCTTGATTGTGCTGCCAGGCAAATTCAATTGACACACCCTTCTGAGGATGTTATCATCTATGCCGCTCATGATGACACCATTCGGTTGTTTACTCTCAATGAGAAGGGTGAGTTGGATGCTATTTCTCAAATTCCAGTCGTTTGTGAGTATCAAGATGTCTTTCCAGAAGAGCTTCCGGGTATGCCTCCTCATCGGCCAGTTGAGTTCGTTATTGATCTTGAGCCTGGAACTGAACCCGCTTGCAAGCGTCCTTATAAGCTTGGACCCAAGGAGCTGAAGGAATTGAAGAAACAGCTCGATGAACAAGAGCGTCTGGGTTTGATCAGACCAAGTTCATCCCCATGGGGTTGTGGAGTTCTTTTTGTCCAGAAGAAGGATGGCACGGACCGACTTTGCGTCGATTACCGTCTATTGAACAAGAAGACAATCAAGAACAAGTATCCACTTCCCAACATCAATGAGCTTTTCGAGCAACTCAAAGGTGCTAAAGTATTCTCCAAGCTTGACCTTCGTATGGGTTATCATCAGATTCGCATTCATGAACAAGATATTCCCAAGACAGCATTCAGAACAAGCTATGGTTCTTATGAATATACTGTCATGTCTTTCGGCCTTGTCAATGCTCCTCCAACGTTCTCTCGCATGATGAACTTTATCTTCAACCCCTACACCAATGAATTCGTTCTAGTGTATCTCCATGATATCTTGGTCTTCTCCAAGAATAAGCAGGATCATGCCAAACATTTGCGATTGGTGCTCGACAAGCTCAGAGAGCATCAATTCTATGCGAAGTTTTCCAAATGTAAGTTCTGGCTTGATGAAGTTCTTTATCTTGGTCATATCATCTCTGCCAAGGGCATTGCTGTTAATCCCGCGAAGGTGTCTGCAGTTGTGAATTGGGAACCTCCTCAGAATGTCAAACAGCTCCGCAGTTTTCTTGGTCCTGCAAGTTATTGCCGAAGATTCGTTGAGAACTTCTCTAAGATTGCAAAGCCTCTTTCCAACCTCCTCCAGAAGCATGTCAAGTATGTCTGGACGCCTGAGTGTGACGTCGCTTTCAACACCCTCAAAGAGAAGCTAGTCACAGCTCCTGTCTTGACTCCTCCTGATGAATCCAAGCCATTCGAAGTTTTCTGTGATGCTTCCCTTCAAGGTCTCGGTGCTGTGTTGATGCAAGAGAAAAAAGTTGTGGCCTATACCTCTCGTCAGTTGAAGCCCAACGAAAAGAACTAACCCACTCACGATCTTGAGTTGGCGGCAGTTGTCCATGCATTGATAACATGGAGATATCTTTTATTGGGAAGGCAAGTGGACATTTTCACCGATCACAAGAGTCTCAAGTATATCTTCACTCAACCCAACCTTAACCTCAGGCAAACTCGATGGGTCGAAATGATTCAACAGTACAATCCGAGTATTGAATATACTCCTGGCAAGGTGAATGTGATTGCAGATGCTCTGAGTAGAAAGGCTTATTGCAACAGTCTAATTCTCAAGCCATTTCAACCGAATCTTTGTGAAGCCTTCCGCGAGCTGAATCTTCAAGTTGTTCCTCAAGGCTTTCTTGCCAACCTCATAGTCTCTCCTACTTTGGAAGATCAAATTCGTGAGGCACAACTCCTGGATACCATGGTGAAGAAGGTGAAACGTGGTATTGACAAGGGCATTCCCAAATACAAGTGCTATCGCTTAGATGACAAAGATACTCTTTTCTTCGAGGATCGAATTGTGGTTCCTAAAGGTGATTTGAGAAAAGTCATCATGAACGAGGCACACAATTCCCTCCTATCCATTCATCCTGGAAGTACAAAGATGTACCATGACCTCAAGCAGTCGTATTGGTGGACTCAAATGAAGCGAGAGATTGCTCAATTCGTGAATGAATGTGATGTCTGCAGAAGGGTGAAAGTAGAACACCAATGACCAGTTGGTCTCCTTCAACCTCTTGCTATTCCGGAATGGAAGTTTGACCATATCGAGATGGACTTCGTGACTGGTTTTCCTAAGTCCAAGCGTGGAAATGATGCTATATTTGTTGTCATTGACAAGCTTACTAAAGTGGCTCATTTTCTTCCTATCAAAGAATCTATCACAGCAGCTTAGCTGGCAGAGTTATACACCTCCAGAATTGTCTCCTTGCACGACATTCCACAATTGATATCTTCAGATCGTGGAAGCATCTTCACTTCTAAGTTCTGGGACTCCTTTCAGAAGGCCATGGGCTCCAACATTCATTTCAGCACAACTTTCCATCCTCAAACAAGTGGCCAAGTCGAGCGAGTAAATCAAATCCTTGAAGATATGCTCAGGGCTTGTGTCATCTCTTTTGGTATGAAGTGGGAAGATTGTCTTCCATATGTCGAGTTCTCCTACAACAACAGCTTCCAAGCGAGTTCGGGCAAGGCCCCATTCGAAATTCTCTATGGCAGAAAGTGCCGTACTCCTATCAATTGGTCCAAGACAGGTTAACGCCAACTTCTTGGCAACGACTTGATCACAGAAGCCGGAGAAATGTGCAAAGTCATTCGTGAGAATCTCAAAGCCGCGCAATCGCGCCAGAAGAGCTATTATGATAGCAAGCACCATGACTTGGCTTTTGAAATCGAAGACCATGTCTACCTCTGCGTCTCTCCAATGAAAGGCACTCGTCGCTTCGGTATCAAAGGGAAGCTTGCCCCTAGATACGTGGGTCCTTTCAAGATCATTGGCAAAAGAGGCGATCTCGCCTATCAACTTGAGCTTCCATCCAACTTTGCAAGTGTGCACGATGTGTTTCACGTGTCACAGCTTTGCAGTGCTTTAAGACTCCTGAGCGCACTATCAACTTCGAAGAAATTGACCTCCAATAAGATCTCTCTTATCATGAGCACCCTGTTGCTATTCTTGAAGAAACCGAGCGCAAGACTCGCAACAAGTCAATCAAATTCCTGAAAGTGAAGTGGTCACACCATTCTAACCGAGAAGCCACCTGGGAGCGCGAGGATCACCTCCGTTCCGAATATCCGGAGTTCTTTCAGCCCTAGATGTTGGGACGAGATCCTCTTGTAGTGGTGGAGTGTTGTAACACCCCGGATGTATCTTTCCATCTTTATAACTCCAAATCTTGCCATTATCGGCCATGTGTTATGATATTCCCTCCGTAGTTGGGTTTTGTCTTTTGTTTTGCATTTTATTCATGTCATGCATCTCATATCATGTCATCATGTGCATCTCATTTGCATAAGTGTTCGTCTCATGCACCCGAGCATTTTCCCCATTGTCCGTTTCGCAATCCGACACTCCCACATGCACCGGCGCACCCCTCTTGTCTCTTTTCGTGTGCCGGTGTTAAACATTCTCGGAATGGACCGAGCCTTGCCAAGTGGCCCAGGTATAGCACCGGTAGACCGCCTGTCAAGTTTCGGGTCATTTGGAGCTCGTTTGGTACTCCAACGGTTATCCGCATAACCGCAAAGGCCTCTTTTGAGTTACAGCCCAACACCCCTCCAAAACAGCCCAATAACCCATCTAAGTCACTTCCATGCTCTCCGTCGTCGGATCACGATCATGTGGGCGAAAACCGCACCTCATTTGGACACTCCTAGCTCCTTCTACCT